>NW_012109086.1:134664-138804 GCF_000951045.1 Mandrillus leucophaeus
GCCTGCGCACCTGCCCGGCTCACCTGCCCGCCCTCGCTGGCCCTGGGGGAGGCTCCTCCCCTCGGCTCTGGTCCTGAAGGTGAGGGAGCCTCACTCGGTGGTGGTCGCTAAGGCCCTCACCATCACCGCGACAGCGTTCACCCACCCCTCCGGCCCTCGCAGGGGCCCTGCCCCGGGAGGGCAGCCCTTTATCCACCTCCTTGATGCCAACCATGTTTTCCCTCCTCCCTCATGCGCCTCCGGTCTCTCCCCCTTCACCTTGCTCGCTTTGCTAGAGGACTAAATCTCATTTATGAACCCCCCAAAACCAAACAGAAACCAGAACCGCCCCTGGCCCAGCCTCCCCGTCAGCCACGCAGCCTCCTGTTCTCCAGGCGGGAGGCGCTTGCTGGTGCCTGGGGAGGCCCAGTGACATGAGCTGCTCCACCAGATGCCCTCTGAACCGTCCCAATGCCCCTCGCCACTTGCAGCATCTGATGCTTCCTCAAATGCCCCCTTTCCCTGGATTCCCGTCCTACTTTCTAGTCCTAAATGTCATGATTCCCAAAGTTCTTCCTTCAGTTTCATCCCTTTCTTCTCTAGGCTTTTTCTCTTGGCAGCACGTCTCGTCTTATGGCTTCAGATAGGAAAACCTCCCTCCCAGCACAGACACCACCAAGGAGTGCCAGTTCTGCCTTAGCGGTCGCCTGGGGACGTCTCCATTAATGTTCTACCGTATTCCATAGCCAGTGAACATTACCAAGCACATACTATGCGCTAAGCACTGTCCTGGGTACAGGGAAACAGGAGTGAACAAAATAAAAATCCCTGCTTTGAGATCAACAAGCCCCATCTTCCTTCCCTGACTTGCCCATTTCCGCTGTTTTCTCTAATTCTAATGGCAGCATTCTCCCAGGCTCAAATCCTGGAATCAGCTTTGATTCTCCACCTTGCTTACACCTCATATCCTGTTAGTTCTAAATCTCGTCAGGACTCTGCTGGTAAGTATAGCTCTTTCTTTCCTGCGCATTTAGAAGACCCCTATGCAAGCCCTCAGAGCCCTTTGCCTGGGTTTGTGTAAGAAAGATCTCCTGCCTCTGGGCTGCCACCCTCTAATCTCTCCTACATATAGCAATCAGGTAAATCTGAAACCACAGCTCCTTTGTGACTTTCCGTGTCTCCCAGATCAAATCCAATCTCCTTAGCCTCGCTTCACACTCTGCCCTGTCCTCCCTTAACACCGTGCCTCCCAGCATTCCTGTTTGGAGCCGCTCTCTCCAGTCAGGCTTTCTGACCTTGGCACCTTTCCTAAAGCTTTTCATCCCCTGGAAGCTCTTCTCCTTCACACTCACCTCCGCATATTGGGTCGAAGTCACCGATGGGGTTTTTTAGTGTTGTTCATTGAGTGTTTTTAGCTCTCTGCCTTCTGGGCACAGGCCAGGGTGTTACTCTCTCTTCTCTGAAGTTAGGTTTGGCAGTATGGCTAGCGGTAACCAAGAAAATGTCCAGGGAGGGGACACGCCACTTGTATATAGCAGCGTAAGGAGGCACTGGACAATTCCCTGCTCTCTTCTGAGATTAAACCTCTGTGACCTGTGACCCTAAGTGACCACAATGACACACACTGGATATGCAGCATGAATGAGGCGTCAGTCAGCTTTGGGGATGTTAAGCCACCGAGAGTTGAGGGTTGTTTGTTATTGCTGCAAACCTCACGCATCCTGACTGATGTGCTACCTCCTCCCCAGGAGTTTCCTTCCCTCTCAACCAAAACTACCTCTGTTTGTACCTCTCTCGTGGAACTCACCACCATTTCATTTCATTTCATTTCATTTCATTTCATTTCATTTCATTCTGTCTGTGTCTTAGCTGTCTTTGCACCCTCAAAGCCTAGCACAATGACTAACACAATATATTGGGTCAACTTAATTGAAAGAAGAATTAATCTGCTACCTTCCATCATATAAAGCATTCCAAAGCTAAACAGAAAATATTTATAAAAGGCTGAGCACAGTGGCTCACACCTGTAATCCCAGCACTTTGGGAGGCCGAGCTGGGTGGATCACCTGAGGTCAGGAGTTTGAGATCAGCCTAGCCAACATATAGTGAAACCCCATCTCTACTGAAAAATACAAAAATTAGCTGGGCATGGTGATGCATACCTGTAGTCCCATGTACTTGGGAAGCTGAGGTAGGAGAATTGCTTGAACCTGGGAAGTGGAAGTTGCAGTGAGCTGGGATCATGCCACTACACTCCAGCCTGGAGCGAGACTCCATCTCTCAAAAAAAAAAAGAGAGAAAGAGAAAGAAAATATATAAAAATAATTTTTCCTTTGAATTACCAATGGCACAGCATTCTTCAGCTAGTGTGAGTGATGGAAAGTAAGCCAAATCCAATGTGACATAAATGAGATGGTACGCCTGACACACAAACCTGCTGTGCTGCTGCACACGCAGTGACTCACGTCATCTCCCCACTTCCTAAGGCCTCATCTTTTATCTCATAGAGCTGGGCACTCAGCGTGATTTAGATGCCGTATGAATGCAATGCATAGACTGCAAGTGCAGACGAAGAGAAAGTGATACAGGACAAGACCCTTCGCCTAGGATGGCTGCGTGGGGATGCCTTGCTGAATGCACCGTATGCGCACTCCTGGGAGGGACGAGGCAGTGTAACCATGTGTTACTCCGTTCATCCCATTTGGTTTAATCTTCAAAAAATTATGAAAAGTCAGTGCTTTTGTTCCTAAATGGTAAGTGAAGGAACCCAAGAGCAGACAGCCTCAAGAATAGGACCAGATTCTCACGCTCAAGAGGAGCAAATCCAACTGAAGCCCAGATTTCGGCCTGAGGCCCGTGTCATTTCTCTGCTGTAGAAAGAGTGACTCATGACCAAATTACCCAGCCTTCACCACCCACTGTGCCTTCTCCACCACCCCCTCACTGGCCCTTCCCGGCCCCAGCACTGCAAAGCTGTCATCTGTCCTCTCTAGGGAACATCCTCTTCCTGGTTCTAGGACTGCCTGCTGGAAAAGTCACATCTGTGTCCCTGGGACCCCCTCAAGGGCATGTCCAACAAGCCCCTATGTCCTTGGGGCCAGGACCACTTAGAAGGTGTGCAAATGTGGACCTGCCCACAGGCTAAAAGGCACTGGCTGAAGCCGGTGACAACGTGGGAGCCAGTGGGGCCATGTCAGGTAGACCCAGCCCAAGTGTAAAACAGCCAGTGCTCTGCTGCCATCCAAGGCGGGGAGACCAAGGCCAAACCCAGCCAGAGCAGCTTGTGCCAGGCCTGCAGGCGACTCGCGCTCCTTCAGTAAAGAAGAAAAGTGCAAACAGCAAAGAGGTGTGGTGGAGGTTGAGAATGAACAGAATAAAGCCAAATGAACCGGTTATGGAGCTGGCGTCCATGAATGTACTGAAACCTTCTGAAACAACAAGGTTTATATGGATTCGACACCTAGAACCACTTCTGCTTTTGTGTTGGCACAGCCCTCATGCTTCCCTGTCAAACACGCTTCGTGGGGAAAATGCACTTTCTAAATGCCAGGTGTTTAGTATCCTCAAGGTAATGCTGCCTTCTCCTGCACGGTCCTTCCCACCCCATCCCCGATGACTTGCCCCCTTCCCCTTAGTGAGATCCAAATTCAGCTAAAATATCAAAGTGAACATGACTAACTTTCCCCAGAAGTTAATAATTAATCTCTTCCGTCAATTAGGGCTTATGGTATAGTGTATTTTGATCTTCCTGATACACATAAGAGCACTGAAAATGCTGTTTGGAGACAGAGTGAGCGAGGACAGTCCGTGGAGCTGATCAGTGTCCATGAAGTAAGCTGTCTGCTACTGAGTCTCTTCACTGAGTTTAGAAACAAAAGCATACCGTAATTTATTTATTTATTTATTTATGTTTTTTTTGAGATGGAGTTTTGCTCTTGTTACCCAGGGCTGGAGTGTAATGGCACAATCTTGAATCTCGGCTCACTGCAACCTCCACCTCCCAGGTTCAAGTGATTCTCCTGCCTCAGCCTTCTGAGTAGCTGGGATTACAGGCATGTGCCACCACACCGGGCTAATTTTGTATTTTTAGTAGAGACGGGGTTTCTCCATGTTGGTCAGGCTGGTCTCAAACTCCCGACCTCAGGTGATCCACCCACCTCG
>NW_012109086.1:139434-144631 GCF_000951045.1 Mandrillus leucophaeus
GGGCCCGTCCCCAAAACAATCCCTCCTCTCCCCAGTAAGAGTCTGACATGGATGGTGGTTACTTCCTTGGTTTTTTGTTTTGTTTTGTTTGTTTGTTGAGATGGTCTCTCTCTGTTGCCCAGGAGTGCAGTGGCACAATCACGGGCTCAATGCAACCTCGACCTCTCAGGCTTAAGCAGTGCTCCCACCTCAGCCTCCAGAGTTACTGGGACCACAGGCGTGCGCCACAACGCCCAGCTAATTTTGGAGGGTTTATTTTGGCCATCTTGTGTGGAAAGATTTTTTTCCCCCTGTGGTAAGGGGTCTGGCCATGTGGCCCAGCCTGGTCTTGAACTCCTGGGTTCAAACAATCCTCCTGCCTCTGCCTCTCAGAGTGCTGGGATTATAGGTGTAAGCCACCATGCCTATCCCCTTGTTTTTCTTTACATGGTTTTACAATCCAGGCTTGACTCTCTTTGCACCATAGTTTACTTTCTGCCTGCTTTTTTTTTTGCATGCTTTGTTTTCAATGTCTTTTAGGTCGCTGTAATTTAATTAATTAATTAATTAGTTTATTTATTTTTTATTTTTATTTATTTATTTATTTATTTATTTTGTGATGGAGTCTCGCTCTGTCACCCAGGCTGGAGTACCTGTCTCTTATACACATCTAGATGTGTATAAGAGACAGCTTCTAGAAAGTGAAATTTCTCATCATCTCTTTGGTTACCCTGTGGTAAGGTTTGTATAGGAAAGGAAGGATAAATGCCCGAGTTTCCATTTATTTATTTATTTATTTATTTATTTATTTATTTATTTATTTATTTATTTTCAGACGGAGTCTTGCTCTATCGCCCAGGTTGGAGTGCAATGGCACAAACTCTGCTCACTGCAACCTCCACTTCCTGGGTTTAAGGGATTCTCCTGCCTTAGCCTCCTGAGTAGCTGAGACTACAGGCCTGTGCCACCACGCCCAGTTAATTTTTTTGTATTTTTCAGTAGAGATGAGGTTTCACCATGTTAGCCAGGCTGGTCTTGAACTCCTGACCTCAGGATCTGCCTACCCTCTCCCCTTATTTAGCTGGTGCAAAATAGTTGATTCCTTAACATCTTCCAAAGGCACCAATTGGTGTTTGTTTGCTTGTTTTTGTATTATTATGAACTCTTAGTATTAAACATATTTCATATGTCTGGGTCCGTTGCTGTTTTTATTCTTATTGATGTTCAAAGTGTCCCCTCTTTGGCCATTGGGAACTTCTTTAAGTCAGCTCTGGGTCCTTTTGACCCAATTCTTGTCATCTTTGATTTTTTGTTTACTTTCTGGTATGAGGTTGCAGATTCAACTTGCACTTTTCCTGCCCACACATACAATCAGCCGTTTCTTTAAGACATCCTAATAGCTTTTTGTGAAAAGTGATCCTCCAGGGAGATGTTCATTTCTACCTGGTCATTGTTTCTGGGGCTTTTGGTAGGACAAAGCCAGGACTTTTTGAAAGAGAGAAAACACCCAACATGTTCATATTGATACTCCCAATTCTAATGTAGGACCACGGAGTCCTGACTTATTTGAGCTGGGATCTGTATTTTCTTTTTCACACTGAGAATTGTTCTCACATCACTTTTTTTTAAAAAACTCTGTCTCCTTAATCAAATGAAGGTAACAGGTATAACTTTCCCATTAGAGTTCAGTGAATTGGCCCTTAATGGAATTTTTGTCAACTTGCAGCTCACAAGCAACAGAATAGCTAATTTGAGGGAGAAAAAAGGAAATTATTTTAAAATTGTTAGGAGGTTCACAGAATGCCTGGGAGGGCCAGAGAGCTGAGAGAGAAGGAAGCAGAGCCAGAAACAGCCCCAGTCACACCACAAGGCTGCAGGGACACCCCCACTACTCCCACCCAAGCAGATACCGTCAGAGCTCATCCCCTGAACCCAGACGCACTCACCATTGCCACAGCCGCTGCTGCCCCAGGAGCAGGACGCTTCTACCTCCATCCCAACAGAAAGTGGGCTCACTGCAGTGCCTGCGTCCTTTGTTGCCTCTTGAGTAAGTCTCTTGTGAGTGCATCTCATTAGATCCTAAGTTACATGTCTGTGCCCTGCCTACAAGGGAGATGAAAAGGCGAGTTCTGGCTTCTGCCTGAGGTAGGCAGGACTCAAAACATGGAAAGTCTCCAAATCTAAGAGGGCTGTTCAAAAGACACTGGAGTGTCCCTAAACTGCGTAAATGCAGATGCACGGAAATGTGAGTCGAGTCTGGGAGTGCGTCCTCAGAGCTTTTCTGAACACGCATTTCACCGTGGGTCACTTGTTTGATGCTCTGTTCCTCTGACTTCCTCTGCCCTGTCCACATCATCAGCACATCCGAGTTCATGCCTCCTTCCATCTAATATGTGTAGTTCTGCCCCGGCCTGCTCCCTGGCCCAGGGTGCCGCGTATACACAGGTTTTCATTAACATCAAAGTCCACTGATTCACTTGTTTACATTGTGAGTTCAGTCATCAGCTGAAAACATTTACCACCTAAGAAGTCATTCCCCAAAAAGTTTCAATTACTAAGACCATGGATTTACACTCACTATTAATAGTGATATTCTTCACTCTAAATGTATATTGGGTCTTGAGGTATTAACTAACATTATGAGGCCAATGTGATTAATGAGACTTAAAATTTAAATGCCCAGTCCATGAAGACAAGCTACTACAATCTCTTCAGTGCTTAAAGTCATACAATACTCGATTTAGTAATTTACAAAGTTTCATTAAGAAATGATAAATGCACAGCTTGAGATTTCTTCATTAAATGCTAAAGGCAAAAAGCTATAAACCATGGTGGGATCACTTTTTCTTGCCACAGTAACAGTGGCTGAAATAATACACAGAAGGCCAGGCATAGTGGCTCACGCCTGTAATCTCAGCACTTTGGGAGGCCGAGGCGGGCAGATCACGAGGTCAGGAGTTCGAGACCAGCCTGGCCAATATGGTGAAACCCCGTCTCCACTAAAAATACAAAAATTAGCCGGGCTTGATGGCGGGTGCCTGCAGTCCCAGCTACATGGGAGGCTGAGGCAGAATTGCTTGAACCGGGAAGGCAGGCGTTGCAGTGAGCCAAGATCGCACCACTGTACTCCAGCCTGGGTGACAGAGTGAGACTCCGTCTCAAAACAAACAAACAAACAAAAAACACAGAAAAGGATATGGTAACACTATAATCCATTCTTCTGTCAGTAAGTACTGTTAGAAGATACACAGATTTGAAGAAACAGGTAGAAAACAACCTTTAGAGTATGGGAGGTTTGGATGAAAGCACAGATGTTTCTAATGTAGCTCCGCTCATAGTGTAATATATGCAGATTTTTCTGGTCACGACATACAAATATTATTTTTTTCTTGCCGGGCGCAATGGCTTACGCCTCTAGTCCCAGTACTTTAATACGCTGAGGCAAGTGGATCACTTGAGGTCAGAAGTTTGAGACCAGCCTGGCCAACATGACGAAACCCCGTCTCTACCAAAAATACAAAAATTAGTCAGGTGTGATGGTGCGCGCCTGTAGTCTCAGCCACGTGGGAAGCTGAGGCAGGAGAATCTCTCGAACCCAGGAGGTGGAGGCTGCGGTGAGCCAACATTGTGCCACTGCACTCCAGCCTGGGCGACAGATCGAACTCCGTCTCACACACACACACACACACACACACACACACACACACACACACACCAAAAAACAAAACTAAAAGCAGCTTGATTGAGGTATAATTGCACGTACTGAAAGAGTCCAATCTGGTAAGTTTTGACACGTATCTACACCTGTGAAATTATCACCACCATCAAGAGCTCTTTCAGTTTTGATAGCCATTAAATAGAGTATTGTAACAAACTGACCTTCGAACCAGATTTTCTAATTGCTTTATTTCAAAGTACTAAAACACGATTACAAAAATAAGATATGGGAGAGCATAACTCCCATCCCTTAAGTTCAGGTTGCAAATGGTGCAGTGTGACAGTGCGGGGAGGCGAAGATTAACTTTAGACAACCTGACAAGCACCACCTCAGCCAGGGGTCAAGGTCAACATCAACAGCAGTAAGTCATGTTGACGGTGTGTACCGTTGATGGAACAGGAGGACAGCTCACCTCTGTGGTCTTCCTCCTAATTACACATAACCCACGCATTACCATGAGAAAAACCGACAAAACCCCATAGTGGGACATCCTACAAAACACCTGACCAACAGCTCCTCAAAACTGTCAAGATCATCAAAACAAGGAAAGTCTGAGAAACCTTCACTGTCCAGAGGAGCCTAAATACAATGTCATTTCTTGGGAGAAGATAGAAGACAGCGTCGGGCACAGTGGTTCACACCTGTAATCCCAGCACTTTGGGAGGCTGAGGCGGGCGGATCACCTGAGGTCGGGAGTTCGAGACCAGCCTGACCAACATGGAGAAATCCCATCTCTACTAAAAACACAAAATTAGCCAGGCGTGGTGGTGCATGCCTATAATCCCAGCTACTCAGGAGGCTGAGGCAGGAGAATCGCTTGAACCCGGGAGGCAGAGGTTGTGGTGAGCCAAGATCGCACCATTGCACTCCAGCCTGGGCAACAAGAGCTAAACTCCGTCTCAAGAAAAAAAAAGAAGACAGTAGGTAAACACTAAGAAAATCTGAATCAACAATATGGACTTCCGTTAGGAGAGAGGAAGGAGAGAATGAAAGCAATTACTTTGCACTAAAACTAGCAATATTTGACTGGACCCAAAAGGCTTTGTACTGTTATTAAATAAAATTTGGAAAAAGTATTTCATCTTTTTTATGCCTTCCAAGTTTCTATTTATAATACATGCAGATAATTTTTAGAATAACTATACATAGTTTAAAATGACTGTATATCTAGCACACACTAAATGTTTTATTGATGGAGGGTACTGCACTAATCAGAAAGAGGCAGTGACTTCAAAATTTTAAGTTCAGCCAATCTGGGCATGGTGGCTCACGCCTTAATCCCAGCACTTTGGAAAGCTGAGGTGGGTGGATCACTTGAGGTCAGCAGTTCCAGACCAGCCCGGCCAACATGGTGAAACCTTGTCTCTACTAAAAAATACAAAATTGGCCAGGTGTGCTGGTGCACGCCTATAATCCCAGCTACTCTGGAGGCTGAGGCACGAGAATCACTTGAACCTGGGAGACTGAGGTTGCAGTGAGCCGTCACTGGACTCCAGCTTG
>NW_012109086.1:145101-183717 GCF_000951045.1 Mandrillus leucophaeus
AAAAAAAAAAAAAAAAAAAAAAAAAAAAAAGGCATACCCCATCCACTTCAAGATTCTGCGGGGTCGGGGAGGAGGGCAGGGGAGGAGGGAAACTCATGTCTCCTGTCACATTCTCTGGGTATCTGGGCTGCTCCACAGTGGAAATGCACTAACCAAGTCCGTGGTTGTTACTGCCTGTCAAAAGTATGTACCCACAGGGGACAGAACAGACACGACTTCCCCTTATTCCACAGGCAGTAACAGGCAAGATACCAGCTGACATCCGTCTCCTTGTCTTTTAAGGACCACTTTACCCTTTGCCTTAGAGTCCGTTGTACATAACCGTGGCCTTTGGCTCTGTCCCTAACAGCATGTGAACTTGTGGCCATGTTTCAGCTGTGAAATAATCAGGAGTCATAAGGTCCCTTCCAGTTCCCTGTATCCATTCTACGTCCATGACTTCAAAGTACCACAAGACAGCATGTTCCTTTTTTAAATACTTTTTCACCTCCTCCTATGAGAGTGGACCCTTGGGCCTCTCCAAAACATTACACCCTCATCTGTACCTCCTAATGAGTTTTGTCAGTTGTCACAGCAACAGAAACCAGAGATTGGGGCATCTGATATCCTGGCTCAAACCTCAGCTGCCTGGCTCTGATTTGCAACTGAAAGCAGACAGGCAGGTAGAAGGACCTTCGCACCTGTCGCTGTCAGCACCTGAGGCTGGCCGCAAGGTGGGCAGGGCCACATTCCCCAGAGGTCAAGGCTGAGTCACCAAGGCAGAAACCAGGAGATGAGCTTCTCTCAGTTCCCGGGAGGTAGGTGAGCCACCAGGGAGCAGAGTGGAGCCAGCCTAGGGTGAGGCTGCCTGGCAGCCCTGCCTCTCATTCATTTCCGCGTCATCTCTCAGGCCTCCCCAGTTCTCAGCTAACCCTGTCTCTGCAATGACCCCATTTGGGTAATGAACGTGCAAATAGAAACCACTGCAGTTTCACCAGCCCCAAACTCCTCTCTAACCCATCAGCAACAGGAAAGTGGGTAACAGGTAAGAGAGCTGAGCAGCTGGATGGGTATCGGCTGCGATGCCCCCGCCCCCGCCTCCCCTAGGACTGAAGTACATTGAATAAAGGAGAACTCCCACCGAGCCGGGTTTGCATCTCTGCTCCACCCCTTACTGCTCCGTGGAAGACCTCAGCGTCTCTTCTGGAAGAGGGGAATGCATCAAAAGGTTAAGACTAAATGGAGCTGGACGTCGTGGCTCACGCCTGTAATCCCAGCACTTTGGGAGGCCAAGGCGAGTGGATCAGGAGGTCACAAATTCGAGACCAGCCTGGCCAACACGGTGAAACCCTGTCTCTACTAAAAATACAAAAAAATTAGCCGGGCACGGTGGTGCACACCTGTAGTCCTAGCTACTCTGGAGGCTGAGACAGAATTGCTTGAACCTGGTAGGCAGAGGTTGCAGTGAGCCGAGATCGTGCCCCCGCACTCCAGCCTGGGCAACAGACTGTCTCAAAAAAAAAAAAAAAAGAAAGACAAAAACGCGGTCCTGACTTGGAGGCAGCTAACACATGGCAGGTAGTCTGAATGAAGCTGGTCTGTTAGCTTTGAAATCAGAATGACCCTGAGATCAGTTTCCAGCTGATACTGCAGAGGGTCGGGTGATAACGCTCTTCAGAGCACTCCAGCAGAAACTGGTTTTGAAAAACAAAAAAGTTCCCTCTTCTTCAGGGCTTTCCTGGCAGCAACTTCAGTGACCAATGCAGGCAGAAGGGAGAGGCTGATGGGGAAGTGGCAACCACTATAAAGACCCAGCCTATTCACCTGGCTCACAAGATGCTTCCTGGCTCATAAAACACTCCCGAGTCCAGTATCCCAGGGAAGATTCGTTATGTATGTACACACATGTACATCTACACACAAGTATATATGACATTACCTTGATAATTACTCCATATATTTAAACTGGCATTAAACTAAGGTAGGGACTGAGATTTACCCCTGAATTGACCCTCTTCCCTGTAGCTGGGCATTAAAAAAATCTTAGCTCAGTAGATAAAACTGGCCCCAGGCAGACAGCCCTCTAAGCAGTTGTCAAGGCAACAAACCGAACACCCCCATCAATGAGGGGATAGGGCCTCCCCGTGTCAGGTTATTTAAGCAAATGGAAGCTACAAGCATTTCTCTGAAAATTCAGCCACAGGCCCTACTCGTTTCCAGTAGCATTAAGAAGTCTCATATTAACAAATATCAGTAGCCTAAACTTTGCCAGACAAATGCTCTATGCAGACATTCCCTCTACTTTGTTTTCTAGATGCAAAATGGCATTGGAACCCTAGAGTCAAGGCTTGAGTAGACATATTTCTGTCTGCGAGGTACAGCTGGGGTCCTTCGTGGAAGGAAGGTCTCACCCTCCTGGAGGCAGGGGGCAGAAGCATCACACAGATCAATGCCGTGGTCAATGAAACAAGCAGTCTCGGTGGAAGTTAAAGGATTTATTGATGTGTTTAAACTGTGTACATTCTCCACAGATCATATTAAGGAGTTTGTAGGTGAAGTTTAATCTGTGCATAGTGGGTAGAGACATGAATAGGGTCAAAGAGGAGGAAAAAGGAAAAGTCACAGAAAAATAAAAATACACCACAGGTTACCAGAACCTTCAGATTTAAAAGAAAAAGCAAAAGCAGAAGCTGTGGGCATCAACACCAACTGTACAAGCATTACAGAGACTCGTGAAGAAAACACAATTGTTCGAAGCGCTCCACAGTGTCCACAGACTCAGTTTCAGGGACAGCCTGGACTACTTTCCTTTCACACAAACAAACCTCCCTGTGTTCTCTCCTGGGCCAGCCGCCGCCTCCTTGGTGTGGTCTCCTCTGAGTGAACGTCACAGGGTCGGTGACAGGAGGGGTGGAGGTGAGGGGACAAAGTGGAGGCCGAGGGTCAGTGCCTTTGGAGAAAGTCCAGAGAGGAGGGGCCTGCACATCTGGACAGGTGGAAGGGGAAGTGAACAGTAAAAAGCTACGGTAGGTAAACAACAGACAGCGAAGAATGTCAAAGACAAGCTACAGGCTAATCTCTGTGGAAGCACTGGATTCTGAAGGAAAGCAGCAGTGGACACCCTCGTCTGTACACACCAAGCTCTCTAGAAGATGCTGGAATGAAATGTCTTTAATGTCCTTGGTGACGGGACTTTGGACACAAAGGTATCCAGCCGTGGAAACACTGGACTTCAAGAAACTGGTCCTTTCACATCATTTTGCAAGGGTATCCTCACGTGCTTCAGTGGCCATTACAGTTCCCTATTCCACCCCATTTCTCAGCAACTTCCTGAAAGCTCATTTAAAAAGGGAATACTGCCTTTTTTTTTCTTTAAATAAAAGCCAGGAGAGTGAATGAGCCTGAAGAGTTGACTTACACAACGTAACTGGAACGACAGCCTGCATATAAGTCTATTATTGAAAATCGACATTTCCTGTTTATTATACATTGACAGCATGTGTCAGACAATACAATCGAAGTGGGGTTTCTGATTAATTTAAAAAAGAAAACTACATCAAATATCTGCAATAGATCATTTTTTTTCTTTTAAGGTTTATATATCATATATTGTTATATTAACATTTTCACCCATTTAAAAGAATGGAAATTGCAGTTCTACAGTAGTACTTTATATAGTCCTACAGTCCAGGAGGTCAGGATGTCAGACGCAGCCCCCGGCAGCAGCCGCTGGTCGGCAGTCGATCGGAATCGTGGGATCTTCTGGCCTGCCTGCACCCCTCCGCCAGGGCTGCCGTGCTCCCTGCCACCTAAATCTGCATCTGCTCCAGGTATTTGTAGGTAGGGTTCTCATAGCCATGGTTCTGCATCTTGTTCAGGTGACGTTCTTCTGGGGTGAGCATTGGATCAACCTGGAAGAACAAAACCTGAGGGTCATTGCGGTGTCTGGGAAGAGACCTGCACAGGGCGTTGGGAGACCTGAGCCATTTGCTGCACGATCCCCTGAGGACCAAATGCAGCCAGCAGCCCGTTCCCACAGGACAGGCCACATGAGAACCGGTGGTAAAACACAGGAGAAAGAAAATAAGGGGATCAAAGAGGCAATGCTTTCGAAACGAGAGCCCTGAAAGCTTAGTCCTCACAGAAGATGCCAGTCAACTGGATGTCCTAGCACCACGGTAACAAGCAAGGCTCCGCGCCACTGCTTACTACCTGGGCCAGCCAAGGTAAGCCACTCAGCAGTAGGCTAGCACGCAGACAGTGGGACCAGGGGATCTCTGGTCTTTTTCAACTCTGAAATGCTACAGCTAGGCCAGTCTCCAGCAAGAGATAAACCCAAATAACTGGCCAGGTACAGTAGCTCATGCTTGTAATCCCAGCACTTTGGGAGGCTGAGGCAGGTGGATCACTTGAAGTCAGGAGTTTGAGACCACCCCGGTCAATATGGGGAAATCCTATCTCTACTAAAAATACAAAAACTAGCTGGGCATGGTGGTGTGCACCTGTAGTCTCAGCTAGGCAGAAGGCTGAGGCACAAGAATCACTTGAACCCGGGAGACAGAGGCTGCAATGCGCCGAGATCACACCAGTGCACTCCAGCCTGGGCAACAGAGCAAGACTCTGTCTCCAAAAAACCAAAACCAAAAACAAACAAAAAACCACAAATAACTAAGACCAGAATCTGCACTAATTTCCCAGGGCTCACTAAGGTCCTTACTGTATTTATATTTAAGGATCAAGGGACTCTGGACATTCCCACTATTCACTAAGGAATGAGTGGCAAGAGAAGTTCAGTAACCAGCAGAAGACAGAACACAAACAGTCGGCTTCAGCACTTTGTAAATTTCCTGTTGCTCCCTCCCCCCATTTAAAAAAACACATACCTGGAAAAAGGAACACTAAGGAAATAATCTGAGAAAAGAGTTTTCACCCTCTGTAGCATAAAATGTTCACACGACTTTCTGACATTCATAGCCAAAGCCCAAACTAATGTTGAAATTTGGCAACAGTCCCTTGTGGCAGGGGCTGATTTCCAAACACATGAGCGAGGAATCCAGTGAGTAACTGAACTGATGACAGCAGCATGTCCAGTACTCGAGGAGTAAAGATGCTTATTAATTCCACAGGTTCCCACCCCCACCCAGCCCACAGTGCAGAGCAGGCCCTCAGCAGCCCAGCTCCTCACCTCCACGATCCCGTGGCTTATGGTGCCATACTGCCTCTTCCTCAGCATCACCAGGCTGATGACGATGACTGTAGCAATGGCCACTGCGATGACCAGCAGGCCAATGAGGGCACTACTACTCAGACTGAAGTCCTCCCGCAGTGGGCCCACGGATTCCTACGTAACAAAGCAGATGTGGAACAAAGTCTCAGTGACCATCTGGAAGCCGTGAGGCAAGTAACTCACTGAGGGCCACGCTCCTGGAAGGGTGAGCCCCTAAAACCCAAAGTAGCACCAAGATCCTGCTTTGCAGGGAACCACCCGTATGTGGAGAACGCCCACTCTTCCCAATCTCCATGGAGATTTTAATTTTAGCTTTCTTATCCAAAAGTATGGGAAGCTGGGGATGAGGGACCCTTATTAGCTCAGGCATCTCTCCTGCTTTCTACTTGAACTGAGAAAGTCCAGAGGAGAAACACCTATGACCGACAGAAAACCTTAGGTTTTGGAGCTAAGCACATACCCGCTCTTCCTCAAGGCCTCCAACTCTCTCGGCATTGAAAATCATTTCCTTAACATCCAGAGTCTCGTCAATGACCTGAAACAGTCATGAGAATGTCGGCAGTGAGCAACTGGGTGAATGCGGAGTTTGGTATTTGCTACCTCCTTCCTCTGCTACCTGCTGCTTGATGGAAGGAAGCAGGTACCTGTGGGACCCCCATTAACCAACCAGTTCTGTCACAGCCTTCCAAATCCACTCCCCAAACCCCTAATGAAGGGGCAGGTATGGAGGGAAGACTATATTATAGCAGCTGGTCCTGTATGCGTTTTCCTTCAAGTAACCATGTGGAGATGTATTTCAGAACAGATTGCCAAAAAGCCACAATTAGGCTGGGCGTGGTGGCTCACGCCTGTAATCCCAGCACTTTGGGAGGCCGAGACGGGCAGATCATGAGGTCAGGAGATCGAGACCATCCTGGCTAACATGGTGAAACCCTGTCTCTACTAAAAAATACAAAAAATTAGCCAGGCGTGGTGGCGGGTGCCTGTAGTCCCAGCTACTTGGGAGGCTGAGGCAGGAGAACGGCGTGGACCCGGAAGGCAGAGCTGCAATGAGTCGAGATCGCGCCACTGCACTCCAGCCTGGGTGACAGAGCAAGACTCTCATCTCAAAAAAAAAAAAAAAAAAAAAAAAAAGCCACATTTAACTATCAAACTCAGTTGAGGATAATCCAGAACTATAAATGATAGAAAATACTAGGTGAATAAAAGGGGGTATAAACCTAAGGCAGTGTAAGAACAAAACCCAACACTAATCCAAGTATTAACTCTACTCACTTGAAAATGGCCTCTAACAGGTTATTCTTATCTTTAGTTGTAAATATATTTTCCTACTCTATACAAGAGATGAGCTACTGCTGAAAAGGGCTCTTTAATCCTTTTCATACCCAGATGCTAAACACCACAGCCAGTCTGTGGGAGTCGCTGGAGCCCTCCAACCTTCTACTGTGTGGAAAATGAACACAGACGTGCACCTGGAAGCATCTGACATCAGGTCACTCACTCTAATGAGTCTCAAAAGTAAAGCATGTTGGGCAGAAGAAAGAACAGGCTCACCATGTTTTCATCCACTTTATTCTTACTGTTAATCACTTTCTCTTCGGCACCGATCAGTCCCCCATCCTGCTCTCCCACTCCAGATCCTGTGTGGAGAGAGATCACGGCTGAGTTCCCAAGGACGGCCCATCTCACACCCATTGCACAGAAGCAGCAAACTCCCTCCTGAGGGCCAGTGAGCCCCTCCCACGCACCTCCCCCCACAACTCATCTGCCACCGCGTTCACATGTCTGAGGGTGCCCTGTGCTCTCTAAAGATGAATGAGACAGGCATTTGCAGAGACTGATGGGTTTAATGGAGGAGGACGGAGTGCTTACTTGTCTCCAACTTGGGAAAATGAAATGCAAGCCTTCAGAGAAAATGTTTATTGTAAGATACATAGAAGTGGAGCCCAGAGGCATCCTAGCATGGGAAACACACAACACCATTATAGGAGAAATTACTGAGTACCTACTACCCACACCCGGCTGCCACAGCACCCATCCTCACAATAACCTGCACGTTTGCCTTGGACATAGTAGGTGAACCCACAGGGAATTCATTCTGCCTCAAATACCCTCCCCAACCTAAACTCTTATTTTTCCTTAGAGTTTCAGTTGGTCCTGGGGAGGTTCCCAGGTGATGGCATTTATAATCACAGTTTGTCATTATGGATTTCTTCTTGCATCTCCCATCACGCTGAATCCCTCTCAGGGCCGGGATCCTAGATGCTCATATCCTAAGTGGCTATTAGAAGATAAACAGGAAGGAAGCATTCCATCTATAGGGAGAATTCTAGTATCAGCATGGAAGGCCCCTTTCTCTAAATGGAGCCACAAGAATAGCAACTCTCTTCTTGCCAAGGTCAGACACTGCCTGAGCAACATCACTCATGTGTGGCGCTCCGAAGGACAGTAACCAAATACACAGCACGACGATGCAGCACAGACCCAGGGAGGGAACGTGAGAGGCAGTCCTCTATTTTTAGTTCCAAAGCATGTGATTTCTAGCTATCGTAAGAATAACATACAGTTCAACATAAATGTCTGTGATATGAGCCTTTTATAACTACATCAACCTGACAGCATACCTGGCATTGGAAGGTAACTACAGGCAAGTGAGATTTCAACATGAGGACACGCAAAGCACTGCTGTCCCTGGGCTCGTCAAAGGCAGGTAACGGCCCAAGGCACAGCCACAGCAGAGCTTCTGCCTCACAACTAGACTCGTTCTTAACACATAGCAATTTGTAACAGCTTCCCCAGTCACTGAACTTGGAGGCTAGCTAACGCAATGCAGTAAAAAACAATGCAATTTTTCTAAAGCTTCAACTTTAAAGACGTCCACGACTTGATTCTAGTTAAATCAGAGCCAGCTTTTGTCTCAAAATGCCCATGAAATAGCAATACTGCACTACAACTATTTGAGAAAGAGGGATCTGGAAGGATATTGCCTCAGCAAGGATGCTCATGACCAAGCCCAATCAATTGTAATTCTGAGCTCCTTCCATGTTTCTCTCTCGCAGAATTTTAAAGGTCACACGGCAGGATTTTACTCAAAAAGCAATGTGGCACTAAGCCAACTAAAGGCCTACTGTCGCTGGACACAGTGGCTCATGCCTATAATCCCAGCATTTTGGGAGGCCAAGGCGGGAGGATCACTTGAGTCCAGGAGTCGGAGACCAACCTGGGCAACATGGCAAAACCCCATCTCTACTAAAAATACAAAAATAAACAAACAAAACAACTAGCTGAGGGTGGTGGCATGCACCTGTCACCCCACCTACTTGGGAGGCTGAGGTAGGAAGACTGCTTGAGCCCCAGAGGAGGAGGCTGCAGTGGGCCAAGATTGCACCACTGCACTCCAGCCTGGGCGAGAGGAAGACCCCATCTCAAAAAAAAAATAAAAAAAAAACCTACCGCCAGTCCAGACTGTTATAATACATTTTTGGTGGTATAGCCCCCATGTTTCTTTAAAAAAACACATAAACAAGTGACTTCAAGACGCCAAAGTTAATGTTTAAATTGTCCCAACTCATAACAGTTAAGTATAAAGGCAAAAGCCTGTTAAACTTCTAGAAAACTCATCTTTCTCAACATCTCAGTTATGCTGTTAAAAGGAATGTCGGCACAGTCATCCCCAAGAATAGGGATATCCAAGTAGAATAAAATAAAGCATCTATGCGCGTCATTTTCAGAAGATTCAAATCACACTTTTGTGTTCTGAGAACAACCTGTGGCATGAAGCAGAACACCAGCTTCTTAGCCAGGCAACTCCATTTGGCCCATCCATAAGAAGTCTGCCAAAGCCAAGGGTGGGCTCATACAACACATTATGAACAAGAAATGTTGAAATGATTCACAATGACTGGGCCGCCCACCCACCTGGGGGATCCCGTGACACCAACAGCTTAGGTAATAAAATCACATGGGCTTGGAGGACAGAGAACTGGGTTCAAATCCTGGTTCCTCCACTTCTTAGAGCAAGTCATGTCATCTCAGAAACTTCAATTATGTAATATAGAAAATAGAGCTAAAACCACTACCCATCCTACAGGGACGTTCAGTGGACTCAGATCAAGTATGCAAAGCATTCCCCATAGTGCTTTATGGAGCGTGAACGGTTTTTGAAAACTGGAGACACAGTACAGTGAGCTGGGCTGTCTCCATGTGTTTGATCCATCAGCCTCTGATGTTCTGAGGAAGGCTACAACTCAGGGGACATGAGACAGCTGGCACAGACAAAAGGCAAGGAGAGCCAAAAAGAAAAGACGTAAATGGGAATTGCAGAGAAAAAGAGGGAAAAGAGAAAGACTCTCCACCTTACTGTAAATAAGGCATATGTACACAGATATAGCGGTTCACAACCAACCTAAGTGGGAAATACTTCTAAAAATCTACCCAGATTAAAAGGGTCATGAAATCTATTTTGGCTGCTGTGCATTCTCTGACATCCCAGAGGGAAAGCTTGGCATGACCACGCGGTAACCAACGCCACGGAAACTGGCCTCGGAGTGCTGGAGTCAGGTCAGCTTGTTAGCAACATGGAGGCGGCGCTGCTCTGACTCCACTCACAGCCGCGCCGGAAGAAATGAGGTGGGGAAAGCCAGGTGATGGCATGAAACAGAACATGAAGCTTCAGACACACTGGGGAGTGGAGAGGAATGAAGGTCTTAAAGGGAACATCTTGGACAAACCAACCTTTTTTCATTGGGTGGTACAACTCCGGCTGAGTGTCTAGCAGAAAGGAAAACAATAAAAAACAAAATAAAACAGCACAAAAGGAGATTAAGAAAGAAAATGGCTTCTTTTAAAATTTCTATCTTAGAATTTCTCTATAAAGTGAACAAAAAGTATTCCTCCTTAAAAACACTATGCCTGAACTACCCCATAAACAACCAGCAGTAGAAGCCACAGCAAATCACTGGAGAGTATCCTTGATAAGAGAGAAAAAAGTAGGTCTGTCTTGGGCCTTTTTAGGGAAACTTTGGGAGATGCCTGCACTATTTAGCTTAGCCCACATAAATATTTTTCTTAGAAAAAAGCAAAAATTGAAGTCAGTGTTGGTTGTGGTTTGCTGACAGGGAGGTAAGGTTCTAGTTCAGGTATATCCAAGCTGCCCCGACCCCCAATAAGCACATAAGAAGTTTTCTAAGCATGGCCACCCAACAAACCCACGGAGATCTGGGAATGGCACGGTGCTCTTCATCTATCTGCCACTTCCTCAGATCCCGTTTTATTTCTGAAGAGTCAACTGCTCTGCGATAACCAGAAGGCATTTCTGTTAAGGTCTGAAGGCTAACATGGATGTACCTCCAACCCCCCACTCCCAATTTGATGCCTTCCTGAGGCCTCTGTTCCAGTGCTATATCCCGTCAGGTCTGTGACTGCAAGACCAGACTGGCTTGGGTTCAACTCCTGACTCTCCCCTTACAAGCTACATGACCTTGGGCAAGTTACTTAACCTCTTTACACCTCAGAATCCCCACTTGGGGACACTCGACTACCCACCTGCGAGGGTTACTGTGAGGATGGAGAGCATCCGCTGAGATGCTTAGCTAACGCAGGCATGTAACAAGGACTATGGCATAGCTGTGGGCCATTCTTAACATTACCCTATCAGCAGCAACAGCAACAAACAGAACTGACGAGGGAGACTACTCTCAGGGCACTGGGCTCAGCAACTTGTTTATTTCTGAAGCAGGCTCACAGCTTTTAGAGATCCTCTTAGACACTGAGAACCAGCAGGGGAATAGAGGGAAGAATGTCTGCCTAGGAGCCAGAGGAACACCTTCTTACCCCACCTCATGTCAGAGATATGACCCTGCACCAGCCCTGTCACCTCCTCAGCCTCTACGGCACCTACCTCCCAAGACAGCTGCGCAAAGGTAACAGCCTAACAGGAAGGTGCTGTTTCAACTGCCAAGTGCCTCCCACATGTAAGAAGTGCACAAGTTGGAAGAAGTGGGGGTTTGAAGCCACCCATCTTGAAATAGGAGATTTAGTCTTAACTTCAGGGTGACATTGACACCAATGATTTGAAAGCATCTAGCAGGGTCCTTGCACGCAGTGGGTGTTCAATGAATCCGGTCTCCCTTCCCCTGACTCTCACAGGAACACCATCTCCCAACTCAATTTGGTTTTCAAAACATTGACTTTAATTCTCTCATTCTGTCCTCCCTCTGCTGCCCAGAAGTGGCACCGTCGCCCATACACACCTTCGTTCTCAGGTAAGGCTGGGAAGGGGTGGAAGGGGTGGAACGGCGGGATCTCCTCACTCTCCTCAGAGCTCACCCGGACGTCCACAGGGGTCTCTGAGATGGAGGCAGTGAACTGGTCCACGTCTGCACGCTGCTCTTGAAGGAGCTCATCTGATGAAGACAGGGCAGGGGACAGAGAGCAGGCTTCAGAAGGGCCTGGTGTCCAGGCACAGGATGCTCTAGAGCTCCAAGACCCACTGTGGCTCCCAGCTCCTGCCTGAAACACCTTCCCTGATGCTGTGGCACCACAGAGCCCCAGCACCAGGGACCCCAGGGCGTCGTCCCACGCACCCCTGCCTCCACCTCCACACTCCAGTTAAGTGGTATCCACAACACCACAGATTTTGGGGGTTTTAAAAACGGTACATATTTAAGGTATACGATATAATGATTTGATATACATATACACCGTGAAATGATTTCCGTAGTCAAGCAAACACACGCATCACCTTCCAGATTTACTTTTTTTAAAAATAAGAATACCCCAAATCTACTCTCGACAAATTTTTAGTATATAGTACAGTATTATATATATAACTACAGTCCTCACGCTGTCCATCCCATCTCTAGACGTATCCACCCCACATAACTACAACTACCGCTTCACACCCTCTGACCTACTTCTCCCTGATGCCAGTTTTAAATACTGACCACATACCATGACTCCCAGGCCTGAATCCTGGACCTACTGCCTGACCTCTGCCTCACCTAAATCCTACTTAGATCTCCACCTAACACCCAACAGAAATTTCTATCTTAACATGTATCAAGAGAGCTCCGGATTTCCTTCTTCACCTCAGTTGGCCATGGTACCACCATCCCCGAGCTGCCCACAGTGGAACCCTAAGTGCAATTCTTGATGCCGCTCCCCCAACCGCACACGCAGCCCTGGGCGCAGCCCCACACACTCCCCACAGAACACATCCTAGAGACCGTCCCCAGCTGTCCCTGGGGCACTCCTTCTCCTACCCCATCACCCCTTCAGTGCATACTCCCAACAGCGCTCTCCTGGATTTCTATAATCGCTTCCTGGCTGGTTTCTAATTTTAATCGACTCTACACAAAGCAGCCAAGTGAGCTTTTAAAAATTCATAATCCAGATCTAGTCTCTCCCTAGCTGAAAATCCTCTAACGGCTTCCCATTATCCAAAAATAAAAACCAAACTCCCTGATTTTGCTGAAATTTCTTCCCGATCTGGTCCTTGCATACTTTGGCCGCATCCCCTTTGCTATGTTGTAGCCACACTGATCTACTTAAATGTGATGCCTGACTTCCACCTGGGGCCTTTGTAGCTGCCGCTCACTCTGCTACCAACGTGCCCTCCCACTGTGATCTTACCATTCGGATCTTAGGCCACCGTCCCCAGAGCCAGCAGCCCCGACCGGCCGCTCTCTACCACTGTGCCCGAGTTTTAACTCTGCACAGCACTTATCACCACCTGACATTTATTTTCTTGTTTTACTGTCTGTTTTTCTCCTATCGTCACATGAACTCTGGCAGGCACTATCTGCTTGTGGACCATTTTACTCTGTGACACACAGCAGACACAATAAAACTTGTTGAATAAATGAAGAAGATAAAGACTGGGAGAGGAAGAGGAGGTGAGAATTATATAAAATCAGGTGCCTGGAATAATCAGAATTAAGGAGGAAAATGGTAACAGGAAATCTCCTAGTCTCTTGCAATTTCATACCCCAGATATTCTTCCGCTAACGGAGTGAAGGTCAGTGAAACCCAAGGCTCCGTGGCTCACAGCCAGTGCATTTGTCCTTGGTTCCTCCTTCACCTTGCCATGTAAGCTCCAGTGGATTCTAGGCTTCTGAAGCCAGGGTGTGCTAATGTCCCACTTCACACGCCTTGCTTGCTCATATCTCTCTACTCTTGCCTAGCTTTCACTCCTGAGCCTCTGCAAGAAGTCCCAGATGACCTTGACACAAACAGCTGGTACCCACCAATTTCCTCTTGAATTTCTTGGGCTACATAAGGTACTTTGTAGAGCAGAGAGAGGCTTTGGTTCCTTCTTTCTTCAATCACGTGGAGATGTGTCATCACCTGGAAGCAGAGTTACGGTGGAGAGGTGTTGTGATTGAAAACAACTAGGCCAGGAGGGAATTTGCAGCTGGAACATCGACACAACTTCTGGAAAAACCACTTTACAAAGTATATTCTCTACAGAGTCTAGAGCAAAGCAACTGGTCAGGGGAAATGTATTACTCCTCACGCCGTATTTACTGACTGCTAAAGTATAAGAACATGCTCAGCCTGGGCGTGGTGGCTCACACCTGTAATTCTAGCACTTTGGGAGGGTGAGACAGGAGGATCACTTGAGCCAAGGAGTTTGAGACCAGCCTGGCCAACATGATGAAACCCTGCCTCTACCAAAAAATACAAAAATTAGCCAGGCATAGTACTGTGTGCCTGTAGTCACAGCTACTTGGGAGGCTAAGGCTGGAGGATCACTGGAGCCCAGGAGGTTTAGGCTACAGTGAGCTATGACTGTGCTACTGCACTCCAACCTAGGCAACAGAGCAAGATCCTGTCTCAAAAAAAAAGTGTTCAAACTGTATAATTCCCCCAGCTGATGTGAGAATTTATCTAAAGAGAGTGCTCCAAGTTAAGAGACAATTTATTAAAAAATGGCCACTAGCTACTGGATTTTCATTCGAGGCACTTAATACTAATCATATTGAGTTTAAAAAAAAAAAAAAAAAAAAAAAGAGCCCTGATTTGTACAATGCTGAACATTCAGTAAGGTTTTGCTGAGTGAAAGAAAAGAGTCAGTCGATTTCTACCACTGGTCAGATTGGATGGGATTAAAAAAGACTGAAATTACTGGCTGAAAAGTAGACTTGGCGACACAGGGAACCATTATGGATTTTGCTTAGTGAAGCAATTGCTTAAATGATTATTGTGGTAAATAAAGAATTAGTTTATTCCTATTTAACTAAATTGTTATTTTTTAAAAAACTCATGCAGAGGAATAAATAAACCTGATTTTAAGGTATACAGGAAGGGATACAGGAAGACTCATCCACCACAGCTCACTGCCTTTTCCGAATGCAAAAGTTCTAAGGTTATTCATTTAAAAAAAAAAAAAAGCCATTAGAAGTGGTCACTATTTTTACAGCTTTTCAGGATGAAAGTGAAAGGTGACTCGGGCTAGCATCCACCCCAATGACATGGCGAGGTGTGTTGCTGTAGCTCCCATAAGCTTAAAAAGCAAAGTCATCCCTGCCTGGTTAGACCTGCAATTACCAAGCTTTTCCTAAAGAGGGCACTGGAAACCAATGGATTAATCACATGGGCTTGAAGCCATTAACATGAAGGGTCAACATGAGAAAAAAAGCTAAATGGAAAGATGCTTTTATTGTAGACTGACATCTCTCTGACCTTTTAAAGCAAGGATG
The DNA here is from genome assembly GCF_000951045.1 of Mandrillus leucophaeus. Lineage (NCBI taxonomy): Eukaryota > Metazoa > Chordata > Mammalia > Primates > Cercopithecidae > Mandrillus > Mandrillus leucophaeus. The sequence goes on from NW_012109086.1 coordinate 160,009, forward strand.
AAAGCAATTTAATTTTGTATGTGCCATTCTGTCAATCAAGGAAAGCACAAGAGTGCCTTGAAGAAAAAATGCAAATGGAGCCAAAATGCAACACCCACAGGTTCAGCAAGCGTTGTCCTGCTACACCTCCCCAGAGGAACAGGGAGCCGTGTGAGAGCGGATGGTTCATACACTCACAGAGGACAAGAACCACAGGGTGGGAGACTGGAAATCAGTGTCTCTACAGCAAACCATTGGCTATAGTATAGGGGTAAAAGCACCATCTCACTCACATCCAGACAAGTAGATATGGCACAAGTTACAACAGGCTGAACATCTGCAAATTTTTCTAACGTTTAGATAACAGAATAGGGAACAAGGCAGAAGGTAAGCTTTGCCAGAATTACAGCTAAGAGCAGACAGTAAGTAGCAGACAGGAGAGCTGGGTTTTCTCCCCAAAGGTGTTTTAAGATGGGAGGGCTCTACTTCCCACATTACTTGGTGTGGAAGCTTGATCTCACTTGCAAGAATTCTCTATTTACTGCACTGATCAAAATCTCTCCTTCCCTTCTACTCTCACACAAAACTGGCTAAAATACAACACAATAATTTAATTTTAAAACAGGAAGTTTGGAAAGTGATTAAGTCCTTTCAAAAATCAAGTAGACCCCAAAAGTCTAAGCCCTGTCAAGATGCATGCATTTTCCATCCAGGCCTCTTAGACTTTCTCTTCTTCTGCTGCATCCAGCGTGAAGCAAAGCCTTGAGCTCCAGGCCCACACCAGATGCCTCTTAGGGTCTCCAGCCCAGCCCCTTTCCACTTTCTTCCCACTCTTTAAAAGCCTGAGCTCTTTTATTCCCCAAAACAACCAGCTTCTGAAGTGAACTCTATATATCTAAGAACACCTGCTCTGGGCTTGGCAGGAGTGGCTCACGCCTGTAATCCTAGAACTTTGGGAGGCTGAGGTGGGCGGATTACCTGAGGCGCCAGGAGTTCAAGACCAGCCTGGTCAATATGGTGAAACCCCGTCTCTACTGAAACCACAAAAATTAACCAGGCGTTATGGCGGGCGCCTGTAATTCCAGCTACTCGGGAGGCTGAAGCAAGAGAATTGTTTGAACCCGGGAGGCGGAGGTTGCAGTGAGCTGAGATGGCGCCACTGCAGTCCAGCCTGAGTGATAGAGTGGGACTCCATCTCAAAAAACAAACAAACCCACAAAACACCTGCTCTTCACTCTCTCTACACTAGCGTGTGAGCTGCTCAAGGGCACTCAGGGGAGTCAGTCCGGCAGCACTGAATGCTAGTGTGGAATCTGGCACTCAGACAGACCCCAGCTCCACAAACGGAGCAGCTCAGCTCCAACACCCCAAAGGCCTCTAGGCACGTTATCTTTTCATCTTCACACACACAGCAACTGTGGGGAAGGAGGGTTTCTGGACTGACAGGCCAGCACCCGTGCAGTGAGTGAGCCCACGTACCCTGGCACTCACAATCGGCACAGCACTGTATTTACAATATGAGAGGAAATGAAATAAGATCAGCGTTGTTACCATAAGGCCCTCTAGGAAAACTAACAGGATGGGCTACGAGACTTCCTGTTTACACGGAAGCTAGCAGTCTGGTAGGCAAGTTCATTTTTATGAATACAAGAAAGTAAAACTCAAGTTAACATATGAACAACACCAATATGAGAAATAGGAACCAGAAACAAACCTCTATAGATGAAAGTAAAGCTGGACAAAACCTAGGAATGTAAAAGTGTCTGTCTAAACAAAAACTATACTGCACAAAACAAGAGACCAATTTTTAAGATCTGCTTGATAAATGTACCTAGAAAAGGATCTTGAATACTGGTTCTGGCAATATTTAAATCAGAAATAAATGATATAAAAAAATCGGAAATTGTTTAAGTACAAAGTAGTTAATATAAAAAAGTATAAAAAAAGATGTTTTAAAAATAGTACCCTTGCAAAAACCAGCTCATGTACCCAATGTCTTCGGAAATCAAAAATCATTTTCTAAGGACTAATAACAAGTACAACTAGCAGTCCTGTTCAACCAGTAGTGCTGTTCAACCATTAGTCAAGGCATTATGTTCCCCACTGGAAATGCCCTCACAGCAACAATTTCTACTACATCTACTGTACCTGGGATTTCATCTGGGCCGCCTTTTCTGGGTCAACAGCCAACACATGCTGATAATGACGGATGGTATGCAGGCGATCTTTGTTTTCAGCACGGACATAACGCCGTAAGGCCTGGAGAATGCGATGAGGCTGCAAGAGAGAACAGTTGTTTTAATATCCAGAGACTAGAGAAATGAAAATAGGCAGGAAAACAAAAGCTTAAAAAGTTCACTTAAGAATGTAAAGCTCAGCTAGGCACAAGAATGAAAGTTGTAACTCTGAAAGCTTTTTTAGCTTACCAAGTAACTAAAAAACTGTCTAGGTAAAATAGCAAAACTAAGTTCTGAAGTTATATCGGCTCCTTAACATACAGTATTTTCCAGAATCTCCAGCTCACTATTCTCTTCAGATCTGTCCTTTTTCCTGGCTCAGCCTCTGACGTCTGAATTACAAGCTAGGTAGTCTCCTGTGTCTCCCAAAGAGAGAAGACTTTAACTGGCTTACTTAAGGATACAAATATCCTCCTAATTCTTTCCATCCCCCAAAGCAAGGCAGGTTAGTGTTAAGGCACAAAATCATTTGAGACCACTCACACAAGAGTTTCAGAAGAAATTACTTTACCCCTTTCTTCATAATCTTATTTACAATGTAACTTCTTCAAAAGTCTTCATGAAAAGCATGTTTCCATTCTTTGAAAGGAAGTTCAATAACTGGATAATTACCAATCAATTTCCCGAGGTTATACTTTTCTAGTGTAAAACACTTTCACATCACAGGTGGTATACACAGGCATAAAGCGATGTCATGCTTAGCTTATATACGCAGATATTAGAATGTAATACCTTTTCCTCCCTAATCGTCTTTTCTTAGCTTCAGCTTTGCCAGAACTTGTCATACAAATGTCACTTTTACTGACCTGAGTGTCATACACTGGTCCCCTACATACACCACCTCAGGACAGGCAGCAATAGGCGCAGGACTCATCAATGATTTGGCTCTGTCTGTGACTCACCCGTGGTGGGTCAGACTGCAAGGCAGCCAGGTAGTTCTCCAGAGCCATCCGACGGCGGTCGTTCAGCATAGCCTCCACTCGGGCCAGGTGGGTCTCCACCAGCTGCTGCTTCTCGCTGGCTGCTTCCTTCTCTAAAGCTTTAACCATGGCTTGGAAGTGCTAAACCAAGAGAGCAGGAACCACATATGATTTGTGGCACCCGGAGGAAGCATAGGCAAGCAACCTTAGACCCCAGTGCTTCTCCTGTCAGTGCCCATGCAAGACAGTAACAGGTTCGGAGAGTGGAGCAAGGGTAGGATCCACAGTCTGCTTCATTCTACTTTCATTCTACTTCCATCAGGAGAATTACTTCCTTCTTTAAAGACAGCAAGTTAAATCTCAGTGTCAGAGGGCTTCTTTAATATATTTACAACTGAAAGTGCTAGTGCCTGCAAGCCCAAGGCCTCAATATGCACTATAAAAAAAGGAACACTGTCCTTCCCACATTGCAGCAAGGCACCAACTTCCAAACCCTGAGACCACTGACCAATGGGAGTCATGTGGTAAGTTCTGTTGAAGCATTCCTGTCATTAGGTTGGTGCAAAAGTAATTGTGGTTTTTGCCATTACTGTCAATAAAATCATGAAGCGCACGTTATGTGAGGTATCCGGCCAGGTTTACAGGTAGTTTAAGCCTGCTGAACTAAATTTCCCTGAACAAAATGCATTGGCTTCTGTAGGAATTAAAATTGTTAGATATTCTAAATGATCAATAAAAAAGGTTGTTAAAATTACTTTTAACACTTTATTAAAGTGTTGACATTTGGAGGAAAGACATTTCAGCTAAACATAAAATGATTTAAAATTTACACAATCAGTTTTGTAAAAACCAAATCAGTCCTGGAAATTGCTATCCCTATTCCTAGCAACACTCTTCCACTGAAGGGGAATGCAGTTTGCTGCTATGATTTTAGTTATAGCCGACAAAGTTAGAGATGAATTGTATCAGAGATCTTTATTTTCTATCCTTTGACTTTCAATTAGTCTTAAAAAAATTCAGTACTGCTGAAAAACAAGTCACAGTCTAAGGTTGAAATTGGCAGAGGACTTTTGCCAGGAAAGCAGAACTAACAAGAGGCAGCTGAGCTAAGGTTACCTTCTGGCATGAATTAGGTGTGCTCTGGTGGGGGTTTGGTTTTCTTCTACCATAGGTGAGCAATACGTGAGGTGAAAAAGAAAAATAGGCCAGCTGCAACTTCCTTGTAAGCCCTCACCTAAAAGGAGGCGGTGTCCAATTCTAACTTCGTTGGGAATGGGGCTCTGACCGTATTTTCCAATGGTGAGGCTGAAAGCTACGTCCCTGGAGAAAGCATCTTACCTGAATCAGAGTCTGCCTCTCTGCTTTGGGGAGGTTCTTCGCTTGAAGCTCTGCCTCTTCCCATTCCTTCTTTACCTAGAACAAAGGTCAAAAACACTGTCAGCAGTGATTAGTACCCTGAAACAACTCCTCCATTTTCTAAAAATATCGTCAGATGCTAAATCTAATAGGAAACTACAAAAGGAAACCAATCACACGATCCCTTATGAGCTTAGCATTGTTACTGCCTCAGAAGGTTCTAGGCCTCAACTATCCCCAGATGGAGCCTCAATTCCATGACCTCTTTGTTACATAACCTTGGGTAAGTTATTTAAAAGTCTCTGTGTCTTAGTCTCCTCACCAAAAAAATTGAGGTTAATACCTACTTTTCAGAGCTGATGTGGATAAAACAATGAGCATTTTTCAAACTGTAAGCCCAACATGGGACTGTGTGGGATTGGGGTGGAGCTTAGGCCTAGCAAGACATTCCCTTTTCAATTCTCTTTCAATCCTGAGTAAATCCAAAAGAAAAGGTGCACTTTGGTGTTCCTGCTGCTCTCTTATAACCCTTTTAAAGGAAAAGAAACATCCCGGAGACTCAGAACCTTCCACGACAGCAGGATCTATAATATATTTGTATGGTTGGTCACTTTCTTCTCATGGCAAATAGTACTAGCTTTTTATTGATAACAGTGATACAAAGTTTCCTTCTTTAAAATAAAATAAATTTTAAAGCAAGTTAATTGCCCAAAAAAAGGGGCAGATAACGGTATAGGAAGTACTCAGCAGAGTGTCTGGGACATGCTAAGTGCTCAGGGGGTAATTGTACTATGATCCAGATGCAGGTGGGGAAGAAGTTCACCCAGAAGGCAGCTCCACTGGTAACTCTCTCCTGCCTCACCAGTCCTTACACATCAGCACGACAATCTAGGAGAATATATTACTTTTCTTCATCTATGAGAACCATGCTACCCAGAGCCAAGTGCCATGAAGATGAAGGAATTGTCGAGGTTTACCCTGTCCATTCGGTTGCGGTGCCGAATCTCCAGCTGCTCCTTAGCCTTCTGGAAGCGAGCATGCTCATTGTCATCTGCGGAGGTCTCGAAATACACATCAACATCATTGGTTGGGAGAGGAGTTGGAGGAACTGAAACAAAATTACAGAGGGAGTTCTCTTTGGGATCAGGTGCACTGTGCTCTGGGAAGAAAACCCAGCTCAGGACCTGCAGAACGGACTCAAACTGTTTTGTGGCATTCTCTAAGTGCAGGGCGCTGCTATCTGCCAAGACTTCACTTGGTTAGATTACAGTGGGCAATATTCCTTACACAACATCCATCAACCATGTCAGACCATGCTAATACAGCAATTTATTGGCAGCTACAGCACCAATGAGGCATCTACTTAAGACCTCAGGGCCGAAAATGAGGTGGTTTCTTCTATACCTTCCCTTCAGTGCTCGAACCCTGGAAACCTAAACAATAGCTACTTTATTCATCATAACTGAGCATCTGAACAGAGGCAAGCGCAGAAATCAGACCCTGTAGAGGCACTTTTATGCAATTCCCTATTTTTGAAGAAATTTATTACTCAGGAACCTCCACTCTTCTGGCTATCTTTGAGTCTTAATTTACAATGGAAAACAGGCTCAACTGAATGTTCTTTGCATACACGCTGGGTAGAGAAAGTCCCAATCATGCCAGCTGTAGTTTTGAGTTTTCAGTATCACTGAAGGACTCTCAGCGCCACCAAAGTGACAGAACCAACAAAGGTAAAACTAAGTTGCTCTATTTGACAAGGACACCTTTCACCGATATGAAGATAGGGCTTTTTGATCCATGACACTGACCAATAGGGCTTCCCAAGCGTTCCCCAGAGCACAGGTCTATTGGAGCACCCCGGCCTGCTGGATGGGCATAATCTCTTATAGGGCCCAAGCAAGTGAGTGTCTGCACGATGGAATTTAGCCTGATAAGGGAAACGACTAAGATGGCAAGTTTACTCAGTCAGCCTCTCAAGACATACCTAAGGTAACCCTTACTAGCCTAATTCATACAAGATTTCCCAAGCTGGTGTGGACTTGCTTGGTAGATTATGACACAATTTCAGAGCTAAGTGGAGAGTGAATGCCAAGATTCAACCGATTTTTAATTCAGAAGCAAATTCACCTAATTTCTAGAATTGCATCATTTTAACACATTAAAACAACTGTATAATTGATGAATAGAGCTACAAATTAGCCAGCCAGTTCAACTTTTTCTGTCGGAAGCATCTTTTATTTGCCCCTTTAACAGAACTAAACATGACAACTAAAGTCATGAAGAATATGAGCCCTATGTAAGTTTTAAAAGGATGTCAATATCCCACTTTCAGATTAACTAAATGGGAATCTATAACTTAGTAAACGCCATTCCCCAAGGCACTCGGAGGCTCAGTGAAGGAGAATTTCAAGCGCTGCAGCCCATCGTGCGGACCAGCGACACGTGCCTGTGCTGTAAAGGCCTGAGCGCTGCAGACGGAGCCTTTGGTTCATATAGCTGGACTGGATAAAGATAACGGCAAACACAGGCTGCTTCCACCCTCCCTGGGACCAGAGTGGAGAGGACAGTGGGCTGAAAGGCTTTTTTCTGAAGATACCCTGGGTCCCTGTGGAATCACACACGTGATCACGAAGCCGGCACATCCGCCAGCCTCAGCCCCTTCAAAGAAGAACAAAAACGTTCCCACTGGAAGGAAACCTGATGCTTCTCAACCTGCAAAGCCCTCCAGGCAGAGGCCCCACAGAGCATGAACACTGCTTCTCCGAGGCAAATCTCATCCAAGCCACAGCAAACAGTTTTACAGACCTGCCACTCCTTCATGTCTCACAGCACTTCCTAGCTGACCCTTCAGGTAGAGATCACCACCTCCACACTCACTGGGATTCCTCAGGCTTCAACCCAAGTTTTACAAAGTAGTAAGTCTCACAATAATTTCTATTTCTGAATCTTTCCTGAAAACGCAAAGTTTATTCACCAAGGTTCCCTAAGGACTCTTTTTATTTCACCTTTCAACTGTTACAGAATAAATCAGCTTTCCTGGAGTTGGAAGGGAAGCACTCAAAGCATTGCCGTATTACATTAAGATGTGAAAGATCTTTTGGTAGAAGGAAGGAAGAGGGAACATGAAGAGATTTGAATGAAAATCCATCAGAGCTATAGCCAAATCCTTCATAGCAAATTATTATTCCAACAAATTCCAGAGTAGGAACCAAGAAAAACGGTCTGGCCTGAGGATCTTCCTAATGTGTAGGTTAGTGCTGCAAGGTGAGAGACTGAAGCTCTTAAAGAGAAAAAGGAGTAGCCATGGAGAAAAGGGAAACTCTTGGTAGAAACTCTTCCTACCAACGTCCAGCGTAAACCCAACTCAACTGAACCACTGACCTTCCCGTCACACCAAAGCACACACCAACTGAAATCCTCTCACTTCCTAAAGCTGTGTGACCCGGCTGCACAATATTGAAGCAACACAGTGAGTCACTACCACTTGGCTGCTAGCTCTCTTCTAGAGTGCATTATGCAAGATATTTCCATATTCTAGACTGCCCAAAGTACTTCATTGTCACTCCTTTCAAGAGCAGGCATCCCGTGAGCTGGCATGCATCACAGGGGTCAGAGACAGGGCAGTTCAAAGACAGGAACGTTCAGTGCCTCTGAGCTAGAGCCAGCCCAAGGCACAGCTGCCTTCCCCCACCAACACTACAGTGGCCCGGGGCCTGCAGACTCCGAAGCCGGACGAGAAAGGACAAGCCCCTGGCCGTGCCGCCCGCTATACCAAGGCGGGTGCGCACCACCACCACCGAGCACCACCAGACACACGGTGACCACAGGACATAAGAACTGAGCTTACCACTGCCGGAAGGAGAGCAAAGCCTAGACCTAGAAAGCACAAAGATGAGGGGAAGACGACTGACAGCAAACACCCGAGTGGGCAGGGACACCACACAGATGCAGCCACGAGGACGGCGGGGAGACGGACGCCGGACAGGACGGTGCTGCCGCACAGGACCCCCGCAAGGCGGGACTTACTCATCGCTTTACACACAGCCATACAATAATCCTCAGACTCAAAATTGTTCCTGTTGCCGCCGCAGCCGCCATATATAAAGCGCACACACTTTCCCTTGGAGAGGTCGAAGTACCAACGAGGCATCACGGCCCGGCAGGGCCCCGTCATCGCCTCCTGGGAGCAGACAGCTGTGTGAAAACGGTCAGAGTGTCAGCAGGACAGAGGCAGTGACGTCAAATGTTTCAAAATGCTACAGGCCAGCAAGCCGGGGAATGGGCTGGGGGAGGCCTGAGACAGGACAGAGCCCAGAGGCCCTGGCTGGCAGAATGCTCCAGCTCAGGCCAGCCTTGCTGAGGACAAGTTGCTTCCCCATGGAGTAGAGACATTTAGGAACTGGGATATTTTTTTGGCACCCTCTGGAGTCTAGATCTAAGTTTAGATTGACGTAGAGCAATCCCTTTGTCTCACAGCTGTGAGAGCCTCGCATTTCTGATCTGTTCAGTGGAGTTATCTGCCTCGTTTGTCTATTCAGGAGACAATGTGAGTGGAAAGGCTATTTTAAGTGGTGATACCGGAGTAAAGACTAAAGCATCTAGAACAGACAATTGTTTCCCTTTTTTTTTTTTTGAGAGACAGAGTCTCCCTCTGTCGCCCAGGCTGGAGTGCAGTGGCCGGATCTCAGCTCACTGCAAGCTCCACCTCCTGGGTTTACACCATTCTCCTGCCTCAGCCTCCCGAGTAGCTGGGACTACAGGTGCCGGCAACCTCACCCAGCTAGTTTTTTGTATTTTTTAGTAGAGACGGGGTTTCACCGTGTTAGCCAGGATGGTCTCAATCTCCTGACCTTGTGATCCGCCCGTCTCAGCCTCCCAAAGTGCTGGGATTACAGGCTTGAGCCACCGCGCCTGGCCTTGTTTCCCATTTTTACGTTCTCTAAGGCAAATCATAAACTTCTCAACTGGTTAAGTAATTTCCCCCAACTTGGGTCCTAAATAATTCTTCAGCTCTTAATTGCTTTCAAATATACAATCAGCAGGAGGCTGCATGTTACTGGCTCTGGAACTACTGCAACCTTTTCTTGTTTTAATTGGCAAGATGAAAAAAAACTGCAGGCCCTAATTTGTTACCAGCAGGTTAATAAATTTCACCCTCCCAACTAAAACATCTGGACAAATAGGGCAGCCTACAGATTAGAACAGACGCAGGAAAAGAAAAACCAGGCAAGCCAGTTCTATTCTAGGAGGCCAGGATTTGAGTGGTATCAAAGAGGGGAGCTTCCCTTGGGGAGGGAATATTTTAGGCTGAACGTGGAAGAATCCTGCTGAAGGGCGGACTATGCTGTCTTTCTTACTCTCTAGTCCTTGTTCTCTAATTCAATCCTACACCTCTCCCTCGATGTGTCTGCCTGCCCACTTTGTTAAGACGGCACCATCACTGCACTGAAGAGCTGAACTCACCTTCAGTGCAGAGATACCACACCTTTCCTTCTATGACTGACTTACCTGTAACAGACGCAATGCAAAAGTCTAAGTGAATATTACCATGTGGATTTCAAAGCCATGGCTCTACAGGCGGTTACCTTTGACATCGTGAGTAATTTCCTTGTCTGACATGGGGCCATCGCTGTTGGGTTCAGTGGGGTTCTCCTCATTGTAGTCATCTCCTTTAAAGGTGTCGTAGTAGTAATCTCGGTCTTCCACCACTTCCTCCCCTTCTTCCTCATCCTCATCATCCTCATCCACAGCTGCTTCTGTGAAATCTTCCAGATCTGCTTCAGTAGGAAATTCACTGAAGGCCAAAATAGAAAAAAGGAAGGTTAATAACTCCTATGTGCAAAGCACAACAATGAGTCCCGTCTCTATTCTGAAACACAAAAACAGAGGCAGGAAATAAGCTCAACGCACATTTCACTGTGCCACTAAGACTCTGAGCCCAGCTACATCAGCAAACGGGAAGCTTTTGAATCTAATCATGATAAAACAGTAAGACAAATCCAAATTCAGGAATATTATGTTAAACAAATGGCGTGGACTCTTAAAAAATATCATAGTAACCTGCAGAAAATAACACAGCCCAGAATGATGTAAACACAAAAGTCACAGGTATTCCTGTGACTGGTGACGGCTAGAATGAAATGTAAGCTTAATCAGCTCTAGCAGAACACAAAGGAATGCCCAGCTTATCCAGAAGTGAGGGACTAGCAGCCAGCAGCCATCTTTACAGAAGGGCTAACAAAAAGGCAAAATGACTTCACAGTTCAAAGTAGAAGTTACCTTTTATAAATATCATAGTCTTCCTCTTCATCTTCTTCTTCTTCCTCTTCCTCCTCCTCTTCTTCCTCCTCTTCTTTTGACACAGACCCAATAATCTTTGTCTGAGGGCAGCACACATATTCAGTGCCATGGAACTGGTCTACCCCACATGGGAGCAGCATGCCGTAGCTATATAAGGTCATTCCCTGAGTCAGACATGCCTAAAATAAACCCACAGACCATATCAGAACATATTCCAGAGTAAATATAGTCAAATATACTCTGATCTCTACCCTCATCCAAAATAAACCCGTATCAAACCACTTTGCAATGCTTTCTCTTATGAACATGTAAATTTTCTGTCAAAAAATTGTAATATTATTGTAAGATTTATACATGTTAATTTACAACCGGGAAACATGATCTGGTCCAAAAATACTGAAATCCCAAACGTGGAAACAAGTCAGGAAAAGAGACTTTTTCTTCTAATAATGACCAAAACCAGATAAGGTGGTCAATGTTAATTTATATTCATCACTGCTGCAAGCACTACTTCAGTATTTGATCAAAGGAAGATTACTGACAAAAGAGCAGAGCCAACCATGTTACAGAAGACAAGAAAGGGTATTTCTCACCACCAGAAAAGTAAGATGGCATGCAATCCTGCCTGTGCATATGTCCAGACCCACATTTTCTATAACTGGCGATTTCCATGCAGGCCTTAGGGTTAGGATGGTTTCCTGGGAGCCTCACCAGCAGCACACAATATTCTCGCTCAGCCACCTCCTTAACATCCTCAACTTCAGGAGCTGGACTGTCAATGCTGAACTCTCCTATACAAATACGTACTTCTCTCCCAAAAATTTCTAACTTACAAGACAGAAGTAATTATAAATCTTAAGGAGATAAGGGGGAAACAAAAGTAACTGAAAAGCATGGTGAGATTTGGAGAAAACTGCTACCTTCTCTCCTAATAGATACAACAACAGCTGACTCCCCCGCTCAGTTCTCTTACCTCTTTGACTACTGTGTGCCAGTGCTGGTGATTCTCGCACACCTCCATCCGCTCTTTGTGGAAAAACTGGCACTTTTCTGGAACTAGCAGAACATCACTTACAAATTCACCCACTGGAAAAGAGAACCTTTGTCAAAGTGGATCTGACCACGATTTCAAGGTGAAAATGCCTCTCACTGAAGTTTGTGATGATAGTTTACACAGCCAGGAGCAGTCTAATGTATACGAGCAGGTGCACATCTCATACCTTCAAAGGCTGACTGGACAGTACAGTTCTAGCCAAGCAGCCACAAGAACTCACCAATCTGTCAAGAGCCATGATGCCAGGGACCTCTGAAAAGCCCCCTGACTGCAGCCCCGCTGCAGGGCTACAGCAACACGTGACGGGGAATATAACAGGATCACCACCATGCCCACCTCAAACACACAGCTACTCTCTCTCCATGGCTCTCACTTCTGTATTTCTGCCCATATTCTATTTCTATTCCGTATTTCTGCCAATATTCTATCGCCCCAGTGGTAAGAGGAAGGGAGTTGCTGATGTGGTAAGTATGGGAAGACGGGCTCCTGACATAACAAGCTGTAGCAGTGTAGCAGTCCCCCCACATGAAAAACGCCGAAGAAACTAAAACCGGCTGTTCTACTGAAGTACAGATGAATCTTACTTCAGACAAAACACAATGTAATAAATGAATCCAGTAAGAATAATCAACGATTAATTACAAAGGGGCCTTTACAGTGGGAAGCCTTGGAAAACTACCTTAGCCAGATAACCAATTTAACATACTGATAATGAGCAAACTGGTATGTGTGACGTCCTACAAAAGGCTATATCACCTACACAGCGTTTCTGCCAAAATATATGTCATTTGAATCTAATCATGCTGAAACAATAAGACAAATCCAAATTCAGGGATATTATGTTAAACAAATGGCATGGACTCTTAAAAAATATCATTGTAATGAAAGTTTTTGTTTTTAAAGACAGACTAGGGAACGATTCTAGATGAAATGTAGCATGTGATCCTTTTAAAAAGGAAGATATAAAAAACACTAGTTGGACACTCAGGAAAATTTCCTAAACATGACAACTGTATTGTCATTATATATAGAAGAATGTCCCTGGCTCTTAGGAGAAACCAGCTGAAATACTTAGAAATGAACTGTCATGGTAGCTCAACTTATTTTCAAATGGTTTAGCAACACAAAAATATATATGAGATGCAGAGAGAGAAAAACATCAGGCAAAATTGGAGAATCTAGGTAAAGGGTATAAAGGTATTCACTATCACATTTTCTAAAACTTGTCCCAAAAAGTTGGGAGAAAGATACACATAGCTGTTTATTTACAGGGAACAAAAGTGGTATCTGATTTGTTTCCAAATAATTAGGGTTGTGAGGGAGTGGGCCTATAGAAGGAGGAAGAGTGGCTCATGAACTGATGACGGTTACACAGCTGGGCAACCAGTACGTGAGGGTGAACAGTACCATCGTCTCGTTTGGCCATGTTTGTAACTTGCCACAAGAAAAGGTTAGAAACATATAATATACACATCACTGGATGGTCACCCCAAGGCTCTGATTCAGCAGTGTAAGGTGAGGCTCAGTAATCTGCACTGCGCATACGTCTGCCATGTGCTCCACACAGTGTAGAGGAAGAGAAAGAGAGGGAGAGAAGTGTGCTTAGCCCAGGGAGAGATGCAGGAAGCAGAGGCAGGAAGATGCAGCAGGCAGGGTAACCTCTGAGGTTAAGAGGGGAAAACCCTGAAAATATCATGAGAAAGTAATGTGGTCTAAGAAAGGGCTTAGGCTCAGCTAGTGGGAAGTCTATACAGACCCACCCCAGCCTCGCCATCATGGATGGGTCTCTCAGGATCCTCTGCCTTGGGCCTCAGGCTCAAGCACTGAAGTCAGTCTTTCTATTGCCCCAGTGGTAAGAGGAAGGGAGTTGCTGATGTGGTAAGTATGGGAAGACGGGCTCCTGACATAACAAGCTGTAGCAGTGTAGCAGTCCCCCCACATGAAAACAGCGTTACAAATGGCAGTGGTGTTTCTCAGCACTGCTAGCACAGGGATTTGGGGATCAAACAGCTCAATGTGACACTGAAGCAGGAATGCGAAAGTGAGCTTGACACACTGCTACCCTTGAGGACCCCAAAGGCTCTAGGGGAGGCAGTACCTGCATACAGGCTTTAGCAATCAACTAGACTTATAATCACTGCTTAAAAATAGCAAAAACACCAATGGTAAGCTAGAATCTGCCTCTACGGGGACAAACAACCCTAATAATCTAAGTAGAAATCACTTCAATTCTGACATCCAACCACCAACTCACATGGTTTAATGTGATTATTCTGAATTAACTAGGCCATTTTTATATTTGTTCATTTATGACAAAAAGCAACAGAAGTGTATACTTAAGGAAAAGTATATGTAGGGTTGAATGCCAGGGTTCAATCTCAGCACTGTCATTTACTAAGAGGGTAATCTTAGCCAAGTTACTTAACCTTTCTGTCCCTCGATTTCTTTATCTTGTGGGGACTAAATGACATAATCTATACAACAAGAAAAGCTTAGAACAGAAACTGCTGTTCCACGTTTGAGTTTGTTGTTTAAAATAAAAACAGAAACTGATATCTGGTAGGCATTACTGATGTTAATGTTACTGTCAAGTCTTGGGTAATTAGTTTTATACGAACTATACAACCACACTCATAAAGCAATTTATTTTTAAGCAACACTTAATGCACTTTAATTTGTAAAACCTCACTTTTAAATGTACAATTGCAACACCAAAAAAAATTTAAAGCAGCAATTTCACTACTAATCTATATTCTATATAAACACTACAACTTTTTTTGTTTGTTTTTGTTTTTGAGATGGAGTATCTGTTGTCGCTCTGTTGTCCAGGCTGGAGTACAGTGGCGTAATCTCAGCTCACTACAACCTCTGCCTCCCGGGTTCAAGCAATTCTCCTGTCTCAGCCTCCCAAGTAGCTGGGACTACAGGTGCGTGCCACCACACCTGGCTAATTTTTTGTGTTTTTAGTAGAGAGACGGGTTTTCACCATGTTAGCCAGGATGGTCTCGATCTACTGACCTTGTGATCCACCTGCCTTGGCCTCCCTAAGTGCTGGGATTACAGGCATGAGCCACCGTGCCCGAACAGAAATACTACAACCTTTAACTAAATCTACACAACACCTTGGATAAACTAAAAAATGATACAAAGTAAAAGCAAGTTGTGAAAGGTCAGGTACAGTATGATGCCATTAATGTAAATTTTAAAACACAAAAACATTGTTTATAGATGCATGTAAATGTTGCAAAAGAACTGAGTTTGAGACCAGCCTGGCCAGCATGGTGAAACCCCGTCTCTACTAAAAATACAAAAATTAGCCAGGCATGGTGGCATGCGCCTGTAATTCCAGCTACTCAGGAGGCTGAGGTTGCAGTGAGCCAAGATCATGCCACTGCACTCCAGCCTGGGCAACAGAGACTCCATCTCAAAAAAAAAAAAAGATGGAGATGAAGCAAACATGACAGAACATCGAAGAACTGCAATCAGGAGGGTGAGCATATGAGCAACCATCACATTATGTTTTATCTCTTCAGGATGCTTGGTATAATATTTCAGAATTAAAGTTTAAAATCAAAACCTTTTTGGAAATGCCAAAAATTTAATAAAATAATTCCATGCTAAACCATAAAATTCAATGCCACTAATCTTCAGCTATTCCATGACTGAGTCAATCTGTCTGATCTCTAAAAATCAAAAAAGAACACCACTGAATTTGAAAACCAACTAAATGCTAAAATTTAACTTTTTTTTTTTTTTTAAATGGAGTCTCATACCATCACCCAGGCTGGAGTACAGTGGCACAGTCTCGGCTCACTGCATCCTCTGCCTCCCAGGTTCAAGCAATTCTTCTGCTTCAGCCTCCTGAGTAGCTGACATTACAGGCATTCACCACCATGCTCAGCTAATTTTTTACTATTTTTAGTGGAGTCGGGGTTTCACCATGTTGGTCAGGTTGGTCTTGAACTCCTGATCTCAAATGATCCTCCTGTACCAGCCTCCCAAAGTGCTGTGATTACAGGCATGAGCCACCACGCCTGGCCTAAATATATATATATATATATATATATATATATACACACACACACACACATACACATATATATACACACACACATTTTATTTTTAACAGTAGTCTTTGATTCAACAATTCCAGTTCTAAAAATATACCCTAAGGATGTCTGGAGGCAGTGGCTCACGCCTGTAATCCCAGCACTTTATAAGGCTGAGGCAGGCGGATCACTTGAGGTCAGGAGTTCAAGACCAGCCTGGCCAACATGAGGAAACCCTGTCTCCACTAAAAATAGTAAAAATTAGCCAGGCGCGGTGGCGAATGCCTGTAATCTCAGCTGCAGGGTGGAGGCGGGGGACGTGCACGGGACAAAGCCTGCAGTGAGCCAAGATCGCACCACTGCACTCCAGACTGGGTGACAGAGACCCTGTCTCAAAAAAAAAAAAAAAAACAAAAAACCACACACACACTAGGCAAATGAATTAAAATATTCATTAGTGTTATTAATATCAAAAAACTAGAACAAACCTAAAGGTCCATCAAGAGGGAATTAATTAAATGATAATACATAAATACAACAGAATACTAAGGGGTTACAAGAAACATGGCTTATGTGCATATTTAACATGGACATTTTTCCATGGCCGTTTAATAATTTTTAAAATCATTGAACAAACAAAAGCAAACCCACTGCATATCTCTAACCCCTTCTTCAGGTTAGTTACTTAAGGCCAACTTTATCTTTTTTTCTTTCCAACCTTATCTTTTATTCAAAGATGTACGTACCCCTAAAAGTAGCACATGATAATAAAAGCTCAAAAAATGTCAAATAAAAATAAACAGAACTTCAAAAATAAACAGAGGAGCATATGTAGTATAATCACATTTAGGGAAAAAACATTTAAAAGCATATACATTTCCATGTGTATCCAAGGAAAAAAATTTTCATCTATACTCCAAAATGTTAATCACAGTTAACTTAGTACAGAAACTGAAAATAATTGCTTTTGTCCCCTTCCCCCAATGCAAACTTCTTTTATTGAAAAATAAACCCCTTTTAAAAAAGTAGACTGAAAGAGGAAACACATTTCAATCCCAGCATCCGCTCTATCATTTCATTGCTACTCTGTGCCTTTGCTACAATTTTTTATCAGAAGCTCCTAGGGAAAAAAATTAACCTAGGCAGATCTGTATTACTCTGTTTTACAGAACATTGAAAATGGTTTGCTCTCACTTCAATAGTTTATATCCAATCTGGTAACATCCTCAATTTAATCAGTGAAGTATAATACAATTGCCACAATTTCCTAAGTCACTGGCAAACATAAAGCTCTATTGTTTTTGCTGATCAATGAATATGGCAACATAGCAAAACCTAACCTATACAATATTCATTTAAGCTGCAGTTAGGATTTATCTCCAATTTCTAATCATCCCTGTGATTCAGCTTTTCTTTCCTACTACTTCTTTCCAGCAGTGCTGTGGCAGCGATCCAGGTTTTAGAGCTTTTTCAGAGTTGCTGAAATTCCTTTCAGAATAAATAACAAAGGCTGTTTACCTACTTGAGGAAACCTCCAACACCAACACCCATGCGTATAAGTACATCTACTACATACCCTGACATGACTATTACACACTATATGCCTGTATCAAAATATCTCATGTACTCCATAAATACAGACACCTACTGTGTACCCAAAATAATTAAAAATTACAAAAATTAAATAATAAATTTACTACAAAAGCACATGCTAGGTGCAAACAGGAAAACCATGTAATTTAGGGAGCTGGTAAAAGCTGTACCCAGGTGGGAGAAAACAGCCTATGTAACGAGGCCAGGTGGTCACTCGAGGTATGTTTCAGGGAAAACAGGGTTCAGAGAAGTGAAGGATCCATGCTACTTCACACGAGTGGAACACTCACCTTGCACAAGGGTCCACACCAGGAACAGGGTCAACTGTCGATGGCTGTCATGAACTCAAGGGCTAGAAGATTTGTAAAAGGACCACCTGCAATGGACAAGTGAACTACGCCAACAGACCGAGGTACAAACGCAGAAGGCAGCACCTCAAAGCTGCTGAGACCAGTTTTGTTTTCAAAGTAGATATTACATCAGAACTTTCGTAGTTTTCATATCACAATAACACTACCTGTCCAAATCTGTGTCCAAAAATTACCAAAAACAAAAAACAAATCATCTAAGGCCCAGATCTGGATTTCAAAATAGCGTTCCCCACTAAAAGAAACCACGGTGTCTTAAAGCAAACTCCAGGAGTGGAGTAGGGAAAATACAGAACGGACTTGGAGAATCTTTTGTATCAGAAAGTAAAGTTCTCAAAGAATGATAGGGACATGTTAAAAGGACACAGGAACTAGCATAAAGGGGCCCCCACTGGCCAAATGCAGACAATGAGTATCAAATAAAGTAAATGAATGTAGACACCATCTTAGCCAGGTGATGAAACAAACTGGTATCGCACAACTCCTACTGTGATGCAGTGAGAACACTTCTGTGATACTCCCCTCAAAAATGAATACATCAAAAGGATCACAGAAAAACACAAATTGCAAGGCATTCTATAAAGGAACTGAGCTTTGTGCAGTGGCAGTATTGTAGCCAATGAGGTTTATCCAAGGCGTGAATATTGCTAATTGAAAACTTTTCTATAAAGGAATTGGCCTGTAGTTAAAAAAAAAAAAAAATCAATGTCACAAAGGAAAGGAAATATGCAACATGGAATCTTAGATTAGGTCCTGGATGTTATTAGAACAACAGGTGAAACCTGAGTAGGGTCTGTAGATTAGATATTGGATCAACTAGATATTGTCTATAAGATCTTGATTTTTGATGACTATACCATGGTTACGTAGGATAATTTCCTTGTTTTTAAAAAATACACACTGTGGTATTAAGGCATAAATATATCATGTTTGCCTTATTGCCAAATGATTCAAAAAACAACAAATCTCAAGTATGTGTGTGAGGGGTGGTGGGAAGGGAGGATAAGATTTTTTACCACATTAATCAAATGTTAACAGTTGGAAAATCTGAAATCTGGGTGAAGGGTACACAGAGGAACTCTGTGCCGTTTTTGTAACCATTCTGTAAATTTGAAATTATTTTTAAACTATTATTTTTTAATTTAAAAAAGTAATAGCAACTCTAGAAGACTATCATCAAAAGGCTTTCTAAGGAGTCTATGGGGGAAAAAGGTGGTGGCCATTATTAACTAAATGATATCAGTTCTGCCTGGGTGCTCAAAGGGGAGGTGATAGTGGAAGGGACAGGGAGACATCAAAATCTAACTGACAATGGAGAACTGCAATATGTCTTTCCCACTCCCTCCCTTAAACTCCAGTCATGTTGTCCCTCATTAGTTTAGGCTCAGGCAACTGTGCTTATGTAAAAATACCAACGGATGTCTCTACCGATTGGTTAAGAAGTTGTCCAAATGGATGCTGGGGTAAACATGAATAACTGTCTGAAGTAACACCAAAGATTGTATAACGCTTTATTCAGTGACCACAATGCAAAGAAGGTACCAAATGGATTATGGTTAAACTGTCTTTTCTGCATTTCATTAACAACATTATTGTCTGGTTCTGTAACATGCTAACAAATTTAAACTATATCGTTTGGGAAACAAAGCAATAAAATAAAATTTTGGTTGTGTACCAACTATAGTAGCATTCTTGTGTTATAATTATCGTAAACAGTATATCCTATATTCTAGGCACTACCATGGTGCTGAGGGGACAAAAAAGACTAAAACAGGGTCGCTGCTGGCAAAGTGTTCACAGCATAGTTGGAGAAAGGTCTATGAACAATCATGGTACAGTGTGATAAGTGCAATGGCAACAGCACGGAGTATTACAGAAACCTGGATGAATGGATAGAAAATAAGACCAGGAAAGCCTCCCTTTAAAGCAGGCAACTGCTGAGGTAAGCTGTGCAGGAAGAGCTTCCCAAGCAAAGTCAGCAGAGGAAAGCCATTCCAAATGCTGAAAGCTGGACGGTGCGTGACCCAGCACCCTGGGGTGGTCAATGCTGATAAAGTCTAAAGCATGAGATCACAGAGACCAGGGGAGAGTTGAGCAAGGGCCAGATCCTGGAGTTTTGAAGCCATGCTAACGAGTTTCAACATTCAAGAATTTGTGCATGAGAGACATGATTCGGTCTTTATTTTCAATCAGCAGGCAACAGATTGGACGACCAGCACTGAGAAACAGCATGGAGGCTGCTCTTGGCCCAGACAAGAACTGACCACAGGCTGAGCTAGGGCAGTGGGAATCTGATGCAGGAAGAGGACACAAGCCAGAGATGACCACATTTTTGACTCATAGCACCCTGAGTGTCTTAGGAATTTTTTCACAGGACTCCTGGGCAAAAAAATACCTAAAAGTTAAGTAGTTAGAGCCAACAACTTAATACATACTACGTCCTATCACCTTAGCGCGCACTGGGCCCTGCACACCTCCCCCAACTGCAATCAGACCGAACACCATCACCCTCATTTTTTTTTTCAGTGATTTTCAAAAGATACTTGCTTTTTATCACAGGAATAACTAAAAACACAGTTTCACAGAGATATGAAATCATCAAAATAAATGCTCTCACGTTGAAACTGTAAATTACTTCCAGCTAGTAGTTTGCAGAATGCCTGACAGATGTCACTACATTTCCCTTGAAAAATCAAAAATATCCCAGAATGCCCTGTGAGTTTTGCTGCAATGCCCCAAGGAGACTTGGCACACAGTTTGAAAATCATGACTGTAAGTCTATTTAAGAGGTAAGTATCAGGCTGGCTCAGAAACTGACTGGATACAGGGAGATAAAGGATAACAGAAGAATAAAAGAGTCTCCCAGGTCCCACTCAGATGTCTGGGTGGGGAGTGAAGCTGGAAGGTGACAAGGACAAACAAGAGGAGATAATCATGCTGCAAAGTCTTTCGGGGGGAGCAATCAGAAGCAATGATTTCAAGCACTTCCTATCCACTGTCTACAAATATTCCAGGATAATCTCATTTCACTTTTAGTTTGAGAATGTTTTTAATGAATGAATGAAACCTCATACCCAGAGATTTCTCAGAGCCAAACAGAATAGAAAGCATCCTTAAACCACATCACACCAAGTTTTTAACAAGTCCCCAATCTTGAGATGCCCAGTTTTAAAGTAAACAGTGGTAAGCACACATGATGTCCCTCTTTCTCCTTACGAATACTTTTAAAACAAACTTAATTGCCACACACTTTAAACACTGTTGTTCAGGGGTGCTGCCTCTTCCTGTTGCTTGGCTATTGCCCCTTGCTACATGTGAGAATGAGAAAAAGTATCACATTCCACTTTGCTGCCGTCAGCAGTTGAAGGAAAGGTTTTAAAGAAGGAAGGGAGGAAGGAGAAAAAGTTAATAGTTCCAATTACATATAGCTACAGAATCACTCACGATGTCTATATTAATGCTGTATCTACTTTAATCCCATCAGGGCTAATCTAAAATTGACTGTTTTTGCCTTTTGAAGTTTCTGTGACCAAATCTGTTCCTGAATCACCCAGACCACAGATAGGTGAGTGTAATTCCAACGTATCAGGCATAAATGGTTAAAATGAATATATTCCCTGAGCATTTGAAGCAACAACTCTGTTTCTGCACAGCAAACTGTTACCATTTTACTCAAATTGGCTCTGACTGTTGACACCAGCAACACAGTCATGAACACCCTTACCAGCCCCAAACCCCTCAGAACGGCAGGTCCTATAAGCACTGGCCCTGGTACCCTTGACTGTCCACAGGCTGCTGCTATAAGTCACTTTTCTTTCTCCTGAAAACTACCAGCAGTTTGGTCAAATGGTGCAAACGTGTGTGGGATGAAGTAAGGGAAACAGAAGACTCTTCTCCTGGGGCTGCTTTCTTTAACACTACTCCCCACTATCACCGTAAACCACTGATATCTAACAATGTGAGCGCATAAGTGCGATTGCTCTGTGGGTAGCACCCTTATTCAGTGCCGACGAAAGATGTCTACAATGGGAAGGCAGTTAGTCATCACTGAGAGGAGGTCAACCACCGACACTCGAAGCCAGTAAACACCCCTAAGAGAAATTCTCCCCGATAAATTCATGCCGCACTCAGCTTCTTAACAGGTGTAAATATTTCACTGTGAGCCAAGAGAAAATTAAATTTAAAATGGGAGGGGGCTGGCACTTCCTGAAAAGTAACCAAGAACACTCACCAAGACACTTGAAAGGTGTAACAGTGTGACTCTTGCATTGCTTTTTGTCCCTCCGGCACCAATTGTCAATAGTGACCCGCTGGTTTGCCTCCATCACATTTGTGATCTGTAGCTCTGGATACATCTGTTAAGAAAACAAAAACACACACAATAAATCAGTCTGCAGATAGACACGCACACGCAAGTAAGGATGGAGTATCTAAGTTTACTCAGCCTCCACCCTTATCCTATAATACATCTAAAGTTCCAGTCCATTACCCCGGCTCCAACTGAAGTCATCAAATAAAAAGATACTGTATTCGTTCTGACAGTTCAGACCTCTGAAAACTTCCATGCCTTCTCTTTTCAAAAAGAATATATATTTAAGGACAAACAAAAGCAGCAAGCTTTTAGCCCAAAACAAATTCATGAGCTCTCAGGTTTGCTTGTAGAGCAGGTGTTGAGTTGATGAGTCCATGAGGCGAGTCTATGGAAACGTCTGTCAATGAAATTACAGAACTTCACCCTGGCCCTGTGTGCTCATCTTGGTAAGAAGTGGTGGCTCATGCTATAATCCCAGCACTTTGGGAGGCCGGGGAGGATTGCTTGAGGCCAGGAGTTTGAGAGTACCCTGGTCAATGTAGCAAGACCCTGTCTCTATCAGAAAAAATAAATAAAAGTTGTGACATCTCATATCATTTTCTCTTTAACCCAAAGTTGAATCAGACCTGAGATGATCATTTAGAATACTGGTGGCTTTCTATCGGTAAGTAGAAAAGACAAGCATACACCTGACATGTTTTGTTTTCCATCTTCCAAGACAAGTGGGAGGACAAGAACCACGCTGCACTTCCATGGTACTTGCCAGGTTTCTGCAGCATCCCTTCCTTAAACAACTGAGAGCTCACAGAACAGGCAGGCAAAGCCTTCGAGAGGTCTGGGTCATACCACACATTTAGAAACAAAAGGCTTGGGGCTCCAGTTATTAGCATCTTTGTCTTAGGTCAAAAGAGAATGACAATACCTATTTCTAAGGTAAACAGATTCAACCCTGCCCCAGAAAAATGGTTTTAACTTGCCGGCAACACCCTTACCTCCTGACAGTACTGAAGAACTTCTTCCTTTGTTTCGAAGCAGCCCTTGGTGCCTGTTGGATCAGGTTCCCACTTGCCAGTCTGAATGTTCACATGCATATTTAACTGCCCACAAAACATTGCGATTTGAGGTTCAGCAACAGCAAATCCTGTTCCAGCATTGGCTGCAAGAGCCTACCAAAGGAAAAAAAATTGCAGGTTTACTCCAAAAAGGCTAGCACAGAGGCAACAGTCATTCAGGTTTGTGACAGAATTCATCTTTTAAAAACCTTAATTATTTACTATTTGTATCTTTATAAACAAATCCTTTCCCCAGGAATTGGAACAGAATAAAAAGTGACTTTTGGATGTATACGATCAAAGTTAAAGGCAAAGGAAAAATCTTATTTATTTATTATACTAAGTTCTAGGGTACAGGTGCACAATGTGCAGGTTGGTTACACCGGTAGACATGTGCCATGTGGTGTGCTGCACCCATTACTCATCATTTACATTAGGTATATCTCCTAATGCCATCCCTCCCCGCCTCCCCACCCCACAACAGGCCCC
>NW_012109086.1:185082-198464 GCF_000951045.1 Mandrillus leucophaeus
GCTTTCTACATATGGCTAGCCAGTTTTCCCAGCACCATTTATAAAATAGGGAATCCTTTCCCCATTTCTTATTTTTGTCAGGTTTGTCAAAGATGAGACAGTTGTAGATGTGTGGTATTATTTCTGAGGGCTCTGTTCTGTTTCAATGGTCTCTATCTCTGTTTTGGTACCACTACCATGTTGTTTTGCTTACTGTAGCCTTGTAGTATAGTTTGAATGAACAAGTTTATCTCATGTTGGGTAAAAATAATTAACTATTCCATAAGATCTGTCTTTGGCCTGTAATCCTTTTATGTGCAGTCTAACCATTAACAGTTCAGAAACTATAAGTGAGAAGTAACATTACGACAGCAAGGCTCCTGCAGACACGCACGAGAAAAGCACAGGCATCAGCCGGGCATGGGGCCTCACACCTGTAATCCCAGCACCTTGGGAGGCCAAGGCAGGCGGATCACATGAGGTTGGGAGTTTGAGACCAGCCTGACCAACATGGACAAACCCCATCTCTACTAAAAATACAAAATTAGCTGGGTGTGGTGGCACATGTCTGTAGTCCCAGCTACTCAGGAGGCTGAGGCAGGAGAACTGCTTGAACCTGGGAGGCAGAGGTTGCGGTGAGCAGAGATCACGCCATTGCATTCCAGCCTGGGCAACAAGAATGAAACTCCATCTCAAAAAAAAAAAAAAGAGACAGACAGGAAGACAGAAAGACAGAAAGACAGACAGGAAGGGAGGAAGGGAGGAAGGGAAGAAGGAGGGAGGGAGGGAGGGAGGGAGGGAAGGAGGGAAGGAGGAGCACAGGCATCTCTCTAGAAATACGCCATTACTCATGGTTATAGCCATAAGAGTTAAGTGTCCCCAGATGCCAAACTTCCTTCAAAATTAAAAAAAATAAATAACAGCTCTTAAGTTAAAACTTGTGGAGGAAGAGGGTTAGATTATATGGTCTACTATGTTGTTCTTTTTAAAAACAGCATATACATAACATGGTTTTCCTATTAACAAGAAAGGGTAGCTTTGATGTCCCCACTTTTTTTTTTTTTTAAAGACAGGGTCTTGCTCTGTCACCCAAGTGGAGTGCAGTGGGGCAATCTCGGCTCATTACAGTCTCGACCTCCTGGGCTTAAGCCATCCTCCAGCCTTAACCTCCTGAGTAGCAGGGACCACAGGCATGTGCCATCACACCCAGTATATACATATTTATCTTTTGGTAGAGACGGGGTCTCATTATGTTGCCCAGGCTGGTCTCAAACTTTTGGGCTCAACTGATCCTTCTGCCTTGACCTCCCAAACGACTGGGATCATAAGCGTGAGACACCACGCCTAGCTGACTTTTAAAATATATGGAAAACGTACAATTTTCTAGGAAACATTTATTTATGCTGATGAACTACACAGACACGAACAATCCTTCTAATCAGGAACTTAAATTTGATTGTGAAATATATTATGGTCTTTTTCCAGGACCAATTTACCATCTGACATATGTTTTGCTTCGAAGCTTATTAAAATAAACCTGCTTTCTACTAGTATAAGAGAAGGAAGCACCAAACCTAGTTGGA
The DNA here is from genome assembly GCF_000951045.1 of Mandrillus leucophaeus. Classification (NCBI taxonomy): domain Eukaryota; kingdom Metazoa; phylum Chordata; class Mammalia; order Primates; family Cercopithecidae; genus Mandrillus; species Mandrillus leucophaeus. The sequence goes on from NW_012109086.1 coordinate 186,645, forward strand.
CAGCTGAGAGAAAGCCAATTTGGAATTAAAATGTTGCCAATATCTATCAGGGCTGAAAAACACCTCAATTAAACCCAACAAACAATTAGCACCTTTATTAACTAGAATTGACTTTACTCTGCTGGGATGAATACTCATTTATTAAAGTGGAAGGCCCTATGCCTTCAGTATGAATGCATGTGAAGCTACAGACTAAGGTGAGCTCCTGCTTCCCCCAAAGAAGGAAAAAAACACCTAAAGATATGTGTACAAAGGAACACACACCTATTCATAGGTAATACTCTAGTGGTGCTCAATTCAAACAAATCAAAAGGTATAAAGGATGCACAAGACAGACGTGCTTAATTTTCACACTTAGTTCAAGATGTGTACCAAGCCGGGCATGGTGGCTCACACCTGTAATCCCAGCACTTTGGTAGGCTGAGGCAGGTGGATACCTGAGGTCAGGAGCTCGAGACCAGCCTGGCCAACATGATGAAACCCTGTCTCTACTAAAAATATAAAAATTATCCGGGCGTAGTAGCGCGCCTATGGACCCAGCTACTTGGGAAGCTGAGGCACTAGAATCACTTGAACCCTGGAGGCAGAGGCTGCAGTGAAGCCGAGATTGCGCCGCTGCACTCCAGACTGGGCAACAGACAGAGAATCTGTTTCTAAAAAAGAAAAGATGTGTACTAAAAAGCCTGTTCTTCTGTAATCTAAGGATTATGACTAGAAACTTGGATTGTGTGTGGAGAAAAATGGGGATATCTAAAGATAAAGGTAAGGAAACCCCAGGGATATTTTTGTGTACTGAAACCAGTGCTCTCACCCGAATCCTTTGCTTCCCACTTCAAAAGCTCAGATAGAACTAAGTGAAGAAAATCAAGAAGACATGATAAATAAGTATATGAAAAGCCAAATCTACAGGACGGAAGGAATGTGCTTCCTAAACCTGCCATGAAAGAACTCCTATAGTTAAATCTGAAAGCTTCTGAGCAGTGTTTCCTAGATTCTCTCTGGCCTTCTATATTTTTACATTAAAGGCAGCTACTAAACAAATCAGATTTCAGGTGGTATTTAATCTTTCAGCAGTACAGCCTGCAGAAGGAGAAACCATTTACCCCTTAAATTCCAAAAATGAATATAGCTAAGAAACAGTAATTAGTTACATGAGGTCACCCAAGCCGCAGCGTGGAATGGTCAATTTCATCATAAAAAGCCATTTATCAGCACCAAAGATTATGTTCCACATGTTACTCATTACGGTTGTTGGCTGAAAGACCACAAGAGTTCCAACTGTATAAATGTTCAGTTTATGGGTCAACCACTAAGGTCAACACATCAGTGGTAAGTGCATTTCGGCTCTGTGCTGAGATGGTCAGTACTCTCTTCCCTAAAGAGAATCTTAAAATACCAGAGGTTAAAGCAACAGGAAGAGGCAGCTAAACACCAAACGGATCCTCACATCAGTTACCACCAAGAAAAAGCAGAGAAACTGGAATCAATCCAGACAGCTAATATGCTGTAGTGATTCACTTTTGAGTTCAGAAAGATTAATCCTTGTGGTCATGAGAGACTCACAAGAAGGTATCATCTGAAATATAAAAAGCCTCTGTGGACCATGTTTTAGGAGTCAACTAATCAAACATACCCCAACCCTACCTAGAGTACAGGAGGCTAATTTTTTCTGTAATGTTTGTACTTCTACCTTGAAAATGCCCTTATTTAATGTGCTCTCCATTTCCTTAAGCACAGACTGTGCCTTGATCCATTACATCAACATATAAATCAATCTGTTTCCTAATCTAACATGTTACAAATGGGATTTTGCTGCCAAGTCAGCACTTCTGATATCCTGTAAACCTGGAGTCCTCTACAAAAAAAAATTAATGCCCCATGCGTTGGCACTTAAGCCAGTCCTTGTGATCTATGCACATTGCGGCACTTTTAAGGCTTGGAAAACAAATTGCATCAACTGCTTCCCTAGCCCAGCACTTCCATTTTGCTTAATAATTCATTCTTAATAAGAAATTCCATTTTATTAATCTGGCTTGGGGAACAGTTTAGCAATCCAAGGACAGAAATTCAACTTGGTAAAAAGTGCTTCTAGTAACCTGGTCGAAAACCTGAAATGGCTTAAAGAAATAAATACGTAAATCTAAATAAATCTAAGTCTCAACCTACTTTAAATCAAGGCCTTTAATCACCTCAAGTGATGCAACTCCTGGGCCCATCTAAGCCTACCTTCCTTCACAAAGCCCTCAGGACCAGGCAGTCCTCTCACTCCAAAGCAAATGTGCACACCCAGTTATCTGTGCCCTCACTGAAGCTACTACTCCAGGATCAAATCTGCCTCCAGGGCTTGTGAAGGTGCCTGCCATAGACGGAGCCTCTTCCCATGGACATGGTTTGATCCTACTACTGGGAGAATCAGGTCTCTTTGAATGGGAATCCGGCTTTATGAGACACACGAGTATTCAGGTCTCACCCTGCGAAGGCAAGGTAACACCGTTCTAGTCCTAATAAACGCGGAAAGAAGCAGGCCTTTGAGGCATCTAGTTACCACTCGCAAGCTACTGAGAGCGAAAGGTATGACGCTCTTGCTCAAAAACCTTTTTTAAGGAAAAGTCGGTAAAAGGACCATCTATTAAAAGATATGAAGATCCTATATATTATTTTCATTCATATTTGTTCAAATGCTGAGGTACTTCAAGATTCACAAATTAAAACAACTTCAATTTATGCCCATGATGAACCTTCACCAAAGATTTACTAAACTGAATGAAGTGGAAAAAAAAAAAAATCCTGTTCTTAGTATCCATTCAAAGTATCTCACCCAAGATTTTAGCTACAAAAGGGAAAACAATTACTTGAGAGCAGAGACACCCACCAGACACCTACATTAATCTCATCCACAATGAGACATTAGAGGGTGCTGATCAGGGAAGACCGGGGACTGCAACAGATCTGAGAAGACTAAGCAGAAATGACAAGTAAATGCAATGCAGGCGCCTGGACAGGATCCCGGAACAGGAAAAGGACATTAGTGGAAAAAACTGCAGCAATTATTTGAATAAGGTCTGTAAGTCAGTTAAGAGTGCTGTGCCAGTAGCAAACCTCCTGGTTTTGATCACTGCATTACAAGTTATGTAAGATGTCAACATTAATGGAAACAGGGTTACAGTACAGGGGAACTCTTGTAGTATTTTTGTGACCTTTTTTGAAGTCTAAAATTTGTTCAAAATACAGTGTTTTTGTTTTAAATTCTGCTTATTATATGCCTAGAATTCAATCTGGAATGCATTGTTTCAATATTAAGAGTCTAATCTGTCAAAAAGAGAAGACACAATTTGAGGCGGAGGAACTAGTAAGTAAAACTGGAACAGGTTCAATACCTGAAAAGTGTATTGTTCTAAACACACGGGCACACATCCTAATACAGTAAAGCCCCAAGTGTACACACATTAAATTATATTTTTCTGCAACTGGAAGACTATTATGATTCTGACCCAGAGCCTCATGTGTAAGAAATACCACCTTTTTTTACTGTCCAAACAGTGACCACAATTTGAAATCTTAAGAGTATCTTTTCAGCAGCAGAGAAGTAAAGCTTCAAACCACTATCTAATAAAATAGCAAGATTCTTGTTAAGCATTTTCTGGTTTTATAGCAGTAAAATGAGAAAACCTATTCTTGAGAGTTTGCATTACATGAATGGAAAATTCTTGGTCTTTTTATTTTTTTAACATTTAAACTTAATTCTAATTAGAAACTGGTGAACTGGGTGTAGGGGGAAAACTCTAAGTGTAAAAGGTCATTATTCTTACAGTGGCATATGCCAGCGGTTAGGTATCATTTTCAAAGGCAGTAATTTATACAAATAACCCCAGCTTTTATTAGAGCTTTAAACATTAAAGTATAAATGAGGTATCATTTCCAAGATTGAAAATGGTTTAGGCTGTCTCCAACGCTTTTTATGGAAACGTGGTAATTTGTCCATCTGGATTATAGTGGTAAGGAGCCAAGCATCATGATTTAATAGAGGTCTGTCTTTCAGTATGTGTCTGAGATCAGAGCTAAGGGAAGTTTTTGAAAATATGAAAATATACAAATACATAAAATACTTTCATTTAAAAAAAAAACATGCAGAATGGTGTTCACACACCTGAAATTCTCAAATGAACAGGTTCTTCATCGGTCCCTGTGTTTTTTTCTGATTGCCATTATAAAATAGGAAGTCCAAGAAACTTATTTCCAGGGGGTATGGAGACACTAGAGACTGGCCTTGGCCAACCATTACTCTTCTACTCACTGCACTACTGACGTGGGAGAAAGACTAAGAGTGTGGCTTTAAGGCACAGACACACAGTGACTGAGCCCCACCTCCATCACTGACTGGCTGTGCCAACTCTGGCAGGTCACCTAGCCTCTCTGGGCCTCAGTTTCGTCATTATAAGGTAATGACAATAACAGTTAACTACACATCAGTGCTGCTTTGACATTTAAATGAGTTAATACATGTTAAGTGTTTGAAAAGTGCTTGTCACACAGAAGCGCTCTTCAAGCATTGGCAGCTTTTATTAGTACCAGGTTTTAATTTTTTAATCTACAAAACAGGGTTACTAACGTACCGACGGCTCAGGGCTGTTGTGAGGATTAGATTAAGATAACACGCAGAAGCACGGAGCACAATGCCTGCCACAGAGCAAGCACTCAGACGTTAGCATCACTATCATCAGGCTGGCTCTTCCCACTCTCTGGCTGCAATTACGCAGAACTGGGGCTTGAACCCAAGGCACACAAGGGAAGAGGCCACGAAGTCCCCACATGACTGGCCATCCTTCCCAAATCCAGGATGGCATGAAATGGGTTTTAAACAGTGCACATTCCTTCTTTACCCATTAACTATGGACCTGAGGAAAGCAGGTTACATCAATGCTTCGTATTTTGTGGGAATTTAGTCACTAAATGTTTAGATGAATGATTTAATACAGTCCTACCATTTAAAAGAAAATTGCCAAGAGTTGCTGACTTCCTGTCTGGCCCAGTTTCCGGGACTTGGAAGTGAGGCCAAGATGAATCTGCAGTTACTATCAAGACACTTCTGTGATCAAAAGAGCACGATGTAAATTATTTCTCTAACCTGGTTTTCCTGATGGACATTCTGTCTGCTTCCTAGCTATGTAATCTCATGGAAGTTATTTAATGTCTCTTGACCTCAGTTTTCACTTTGTGCAACATAAATCGGGTGCTACTCAAAGTTTAGTTATTAAATGAGACACCTACAATATTAACTTTGTTTCACACTATAACAGCTGGAACTCTATTTTCCTAAAACTCCCCATGCTTGAGAAACATGGCTTAGAAACAAAGATGGCTTCCTCACTAAGTCAGGATTCACTGTGACTCCAAAGCAAAGTAGGCATTTGTCATACTTTGCAAGGCAAGCCAACTACAGAGGTCAGGAAGGCAGGAGGCCTCAGAATTAATATAAGATGATCTAAACGGTGTGAACTTGGGCTTCACATTTGAACTCGTTGGCCGGCATTACTTGGGCGGTTATTAAGAGTGCGCTGACCAGCACGTGCAGAGCGGGGCTGGGGGCATGGAGACGGATGTGTTTCCTGAACCTTAAAGAGTGAAATGATTTCAAGTAACAAACACTCAGAAGTACTACTGATTAAATATTAATAATAAAATATGTTTATTCTAAATCATTCTTACTGATTCAGATGACAGAAATAATACCAATGATGAAGAGTTTTCTGTATAATATCTGAGCACAAACCTGGCAATACTCTCAGAAATTATAAGCTTCCTCTGGCTGACCTGGTACTCCATGATAGATACCTTGTTTTTATATGCATTAAGTCAGTCATTAAAAATCAGGTTAAGCATAGTTTGAGTATTTCATATACTCATAAAAAATTACACTTCTTTTTAAAATATTCCATTTTTCTGACCAACTATTCCACTAAATAAACACTCGAATTAGACCTCACTAGATCTCTTTTCCTGTCATGTATCTGGGGAAAAAATAAGAAAACAAATTTCATGCAACTGAAAACCTTTTTTTTTTTTTTGAGATGGAGTCTCCCTCTGTCACCAAGCTGGAATGCAGTGGCGTGAACTCAGCTCACTGCAACCTCCAACTCCCGGGTTCTAGCCCTTCTCCTGCCTCAGCCTCCCAAGTAGCTGGGACTACAGGCATGCACCACCACACTCGGCTAATTTTTATATTTTTAGCAGAGATGGGGTTTCACCATGTTGGCCAGGATGGTCTCAATCTCCTGACCTCATGATCCACCTGCCTCAGCCTCCCAAAGTGCTGGGATTACAGGCATGAGCCACTGTGCCCGGCCAGACATCCATGTCTTAATATATATGATTATTTTTGCCAGTGTTTTAAAGCAGGGGGTCCCCAACATCCACTAGGGGGACTAACAGGGTCTACAAAAGGTTTCCAGTGGCCCCCCTGAAAAATGAGAAACCTAAGAAAGATCTAGTGTGCATGTGTTATGCACACATCGACATATAAGGGTACAGAACTGCTAATGGTCCTCACTTAAGAATAACTGTCCTGAATTCTAATATCATCTTCTACCTTTTGTTATTAAAATGGTTTCATAAAATGATGGCAACAATAAACAGGTGCTATTTTTTAAAAATTATTCTTCTGTAATATTAACCAAGAACAACCTTATCTATTTAAAACAGTTTTCTTAGTTCTATTATTTCATAAAAACCAAACATTGGAAATCACAGGCTTATGTTTTTCTTGTGGAGGTTTTTTTGTTGTTGTTTTTGAGCCAGAGTCTCACTATGACGCCCAGGCTGGAGCTCACTGCAGCCTCAACCTCCCAGGATCAAGCAATCCTTCCACCTCAGCCCCACAAGTAGCAGGGACTACAGTCACAAACCACTACACCCAGCTAATTAAACAAAATTTATTTTTGCAGAGACGGGGTCCCACTATATTGCCCAGGCTGGTCTTGTCCTCCCAGCCTCAAACAATTCTCCCTCCTTGGCCTCCCAAAGTGTTAGAATTACAGGCGTGAGTCGCCATACCTGGCTCTTTTATTTCTAAGGTTCTGTTATGCTGAAAGGCATGAAATTCTTGGGTGAATAACCCGTATCTTTGCTTATAACAAGAAAATATGACAATCTGCCAAAATGATTTTCACAGGGCAGGGAGAGAGAAACTTTACATTCTAAATACAAATTTCTATACAGTCATTCTGCTAAACATTTTATTAGGTGCACACAACACTCAGATATCGATCTGGATATAACATATCAATTTAACTTCTAATGCCCATTAAAACTGTGAAAATAACAAAAATACGAAACTGCTCTACCCTTTCCAAATTCAAAGCAAGTTAAAAGACATCTTTCCTATGATTTATGTGGCATTTAAATTTAAAAGTAAATCAGACTGTATTACCAGCTTACAGCAGATCTGCTTGCAGACAATAATTCTTCCTGTCTTGGACCCATGCCCATGTGCATTATTGTAATTATCAACAATTTGAAAAAATAAAGTAATAAAGCAAGTATGAGCCACCAGTCAGTATGTTACTGCTTGCTGCACTGGCTATTAGTTAACCTTCTAGGGTTCAAACCACCTAACTACTAAATAAATGCATAAACGACCGCAGGAAAAGCTATCCCCAAGTAAAAAGAATGAATAAAAGGAATGTAAACGTGTGTGCGCACACATGAACCCGCATGGTGTAAAATCCAACAGCACCTTTTTTGGTATTTTTCAGAGACAGGGTCTTGCTCTGTCACCCAGGCTGGAGTGCAGTGGTGCAATCACAGCTGATCATAACCTTCAACTTCTGGGCTCAAGTGATCCTCCTGCCTTGGCCTTCCGAGGAGCTGGGACCACAGATGTGCACTACCACATCTGACTAATTTTTAAATGTTTTGTAGAGATGAGGTCTCACTATATTGCCCAGGCTGGTCTCAAACTCCAAGCCTCATGCAATTCTCCAGTCTCAGCCTCCCAAGGTGTTGGGATTACAGGCATGAGCCACAGGGCCCAGCCCCAATAGCACTTTTGTACTACTTGTCAGGTGGGCACTGGGAGCCCTCCAGTATCCAGTCTCCACCCAGCACTCGGAATCACCTCAAGGCAGAACACACTGCTCTTCTGTTCCAGAGAATTCAGAGTGGCTAGTGTGGCGTGCAAGGCCCACCATGATGCAGCCCCTGCCACACTCCAGCATCCCTCCAGTCCAGCACCACCCTTGACGTCACAAGCCAGGGTCTGTCTCACCTCAAGGCCCACTGTCCTCTCTTGTTGAGGATGACTGTCCTGAATTCTAATGAACTCCCAGAACTCCCTTCCCCTGCTGTTCCCTAATCAAGTGCAGTGATCTCACCCTCAGGACTCTGTCAAAGGGGCATTCCATGGAAGGCTTTCTTCTCCTCCAACCCATTCCAGGTTTTCTCTCTCTCAGGCAATCTGAAACGACCTTGCTCACTGATCTGCAGTGCCCATCCCCCATCACTGGAATGTGAGTTCGTCAAGGGGAGAGACCGCATGTATTTTCCTAACCACTGTATCTGGGAACAGCACCTCGCATGCAGTAGCTCATTTACACCCAAGTAAACAACGGACTGACTCTAAAGGCTACGCTCCGGCCGGGCGCGGTGGCTCAAGCCTGTAATCCCAGCACTTTGGGAGGCCGAGACGGGTGGATCACGAGGTCAGGAGATCGAGACCATCCTGGCTAACATGGTGAAACCCCGTCTCTACTAAAAAAACACAAAAAACTAGCCGGGCGAGGTGGCGGACGCCTGTAGTCCCAGCTACTCGGGAGGCTGAGGCAGGAGAATGGCGTGAACCCGGGAGGTGGAGCTTGCAGTGAGCTGAGATCCGGCCACTGCACTCCAGCTTGGGTGACAGAGCGAGACTCCGTCTCAAAAAAAAAAAAAAAAAAAAAAGGCTACGCTCTTGGTTTCTTCAAGATATTGCGCTAAGCTAGTATCAATCTGCAGGTAATTCTAAATCAACAGTGTACTAGTCTTCATACAAGGAGACCTACTAAAAATTGACAAATTAAATGACAAAAAAAAAAATGTATGCAAGATGGCAAGTTTCCATTTTTTTAATTTTAATTTTTGTCAAGTGACTCCAAGTACAGTTTGAGAAGCCACATAGTACAAGGCTAGAACTCATACTAGGAGGACAGCCTCCACCCAAGTGGAGCATGCTCTGCAGAGGCTGTGCTTCCACAGCTATCAGGCCTTCCACCTGCTGTTTATCTCCACATTTCTACATAACATGTTTTATTTCTGTATCTTTTCAGTACAGACATTATCCTCAAGTGTTTTTAATTCTTAAACTGCCAAACCCTACACCCATCCACCAACTTGTCCCATGGTCAAATCAATACTTCTTTATTTTCATTGTAATTATTACTTTTAGAGAAAGGTTTCTCTCTGTTGCCCCAGCTGGAGTGCAGTGGTGCAATCATAGCTCACTGCAGTCTCGAACTCCTGCGTTCAAGCAATCTTCCGACCTCAGTCTCCCGAGTAGCTTTAACTACAGACATGTCACACCACACCCAGCTAATTTTCATTACTTTTTTGTAGACACAGAATCTTACTGGTCTCAGGCAATCCTTCCGCCTCAGCCTCCCAAAGAGCTGGGACAACAGGTGTGAGCCACGTATTTCTATTGTAACATAAAAGCATACTGTGATTATAATTCCTTTCTAGGCATCTATTTCCCCATTAGAGTAAGCAACTGCAACTTCTTTTACTTGCTTGGTTTCACACACATTTGCCACCAATTCTCCCTGAAATTGTCTGAAAAGATCAGTAAAACTCCCTTCAGTGTCAGACACACGAGCTGACCCACTGGTTTCAGTCCCTCCTTTCTAGAACGCATCCCTCCTCCGGCCCTCCATTTCCCTGCTTCATCTGGACCAATTACTCTCTCTGCCTCGACACAGCTCTCATGAGTCCTGAAAATTCCTTCCCCTTTCTTTGGTTTCGACTCAATACTTCCTTCTTTCTCGACTTCCTGTTTTAGTGGCTCACAGTGCTCCATAGCTTCCTGAGAAAGGGTGTGTGAATGGAAAATTTCAAACATGACAGATCCCAAAATGGTTTTTATTTTATGTGCACGTCTTGTCAATAATTTGGATGAGCACTAAATTATAGGCTGGAAATAATTTCCCTCAGAATTTGAGGTCTTCTAGCTTTCAGCACTGCTATTGATAAATCTAAAGTCATTCTTCCTAATCCTTTGTGCAGGTCTGGGTTTTTTTATATAGAGAAGTAAATTCTGGCCAGGTGCAGTGGCTCACGCCTGTAATCCCAGCACTTTGGGAGGCTGAGGCAAGTGGATCATTTGAGGTCAAGAGTTCAAGACCAGCCTGGCCAACATGGTAAAACCCCATCTCTACTAAAAATACAAAAATTAGGCCGGGCACTGTGGCTCACGCCTGTAATCCAAGCACTTTGGGAGGCTGAGGCAGGCAGATCACCCAAGGTTGGGAGTTCGAGAACAGCCTAACCAACATGGAGAAACCCCGTCTGTACTAAAACTGCGAAATTAACTGGGCGTGGTGGCGCATGCCTGTAACCCCAGTTACGTGGGAGGCTGAGGCAGGAGAATCGCTTAAACCCTGGAGGCAGAGGTTGTGGTGAGCCAAGATCACTCCATTGCACTCCAGCCTGGGCAACAAGAGCGAAACACAGTCTCAAAAAAAAAAAAAAAAAAAATACAGCCGGGCATGGTGGCTCATGTCTATAATCCCGGCACTTCAGGAGGCAGAGGCAGGTGGATCATTAAGTCAGGAGATCAAGACCATCCTGGCTAACATAGTGAAACCCTGTCTCTACTAAAAATACAAAACAATTAGCCAGGCGTGGTGGCAGGCGCCTGTAGTCCCAGCTACTCGGGAGGCTAAGGCAGGAGAATGGCGTGAACCCGGGAGGCACAGGTTGCAGTGAGCAGAGATTACTGTCACTGCACTCCAGCCTGGGCGACAGAGCGAGACTCAGTTTCAAAAAAAAAAACAAAACAAAAATTAGCCAGGTGTGGTGGCACATGCCTGTTAATTCCAGCTACTTGGGAGGCTGAGGCAGGAGAATAGCTTTAATCAGGGAGGCTGAGGTTGTGGTGATGCAAGATCACGCCACTGCACTCCAGCCTGAGCAACAAAGTGAGACCCTGTCTCAAAAAAAAAAAAAAAAAAAAGGTTCCAAGATTTTCCCAATCTCTGGTATTCTGAACTTTCAACCTAACATGTCTTGGTGTGGTCTTTTCATCACTCATCAGCCTGAGCTCTTGGTGGCCCTGTTGGCCTGGACACACACAGTCCTGTGTTTCTGCTATTCTCTTTCTGAAATTCTCATTAGTTATATCTTAGACCTCCTAGATTGACCTCCTATTTATCTTTTCTAGTTTCTTTTTGTTTTCTCCTTCTGGAAGATTTCTATTGGGGTCTTAAAGTTCTGCTTCCACATTTCTAATTTCCAAGAACCCTTCGTTATCTGAACGTCTTTAAATTTCAAACAATTATTTCATAGATGTAATGCCCCCTCTTCTCTCCTTTGAGGTAATAACTTGTCTTTATTTGTTTATTCCCTGCATTGCCTTCAAGTTGCTTTTTCTTTCTGTTTTGTTCTCGTTCATGTTCAAGGTGTTCCTGAAGTCTTTGGTAATCCTAAGACATCTAATTCGCATTTAAGAAGGGAACACTAAGAAGATGGTTGGACCAGGTGCGGTGGCTCACGCCTGTAATCCCAGCATTTTGGGAGGCCGAGGCGGGCAGATTACGAGGTCAGGAGATCGAGACCACGGTGAAACCCTGTCTC
>NW_012109086.1:198544-219025 GCF_000951045.1 Mandrillus leucophaeus
AGGCAGGAGAATGGCGTGAACCTGGGAGGCGGAGCTTGCAGTGAGCCAAGAGGGCACCACTGTACTCCAGCCTGGGCAACAGAGCAAAACCCTGTCTCAAAAAAACAAAAAGAAGAAGAAGATGGTTGGAAGTTCCCTGCACATGCGCAAGGTCAAGAGTAGCCTTTGCCTCTCCAGGGAGGTATCCTTCAGTCAGTTCTCTGCCCTGGGCCTGGTTAGGGAGACTTTCACTACTCAGTTCCTCACAGTCTGCTGGGCCCGCTGTCCCCAAGTAAACCTCAAGTCTTTTCCTAGACTGCCAGGTGAGGAGGGGTATTCAGGGGGCTAAATGCTCACATTTAGTTTCGTCTATGTCCCCTGGGGCCTCAGCATGTCTTCAGAGGCCCTGGTGCTTTCCATCTCTCAGATATGAGTTTGCTCTGCAAATGAGGGTGCTTTTAGTTGGCTCCTCCTGGCTAAGATTAGGTCTCAGCCTTTTCTGATTTGCTGGCTCCATCTGTTTTCCATCTTCAAGATTTCATAGGTATCTCTCCCTTCCTGTTCTTTGTTAGTTTATTCATACGTTAACTGTATTGAAAACTAAGTGGCATTCTATCATCAAGACAGTTAGAACAACTAGAATACTCCACCAGCATCTTTTGAGGTGCAACAATTCAATAGCTACTATGAATATACTGGAAAACTAAAGATGGGAAAGTATTCCCAAGATCATAAGCTTTTATTTGTCATAAACATAACTTTGAAGAAAATAAAATTCTGACCCTTTATTCAAAGATCATTTCACTTGATTACTTTACAGTTATGTCAGTCAACACACTAGCCACTGGGTCTTATGGGTTGAATACGGTCTTAAATTTCATTTACTGAAATCCTAGCCCCAAATACCTCTGAATGTGACCTTATTTGGAAACATGGTCACTGCTGATATAATTGGGAGGAGGTCATACTGGAGTTGGGTGAGTCCTTAATCCAATATGACTGGTGTCCTTCTGAGACCGGGAAATGTGAACAGACAGACATGCATGCACACAGAGGGAGCGCCACGTGAAGACTGAAGTTACGCTGCCAAAAGCCAAGAGCAAGGCCTGGAACAGACCCTTCGTCAGTGCCTTCAGAAGGAGCCCAGTCCTGCTAACACCTTGACCTGGGACTTCTAGCCTCCAGAGAAGTGAGACAATAAATGCTGTTGCTTAAGTCACTCCATTTGTGTCATCTTTGTTACGGCAGCTCTAGTAAACAAACACACTGGGTAAACAAGACTCAGTATGTGTATTTAGGGAGCATATATACTCTGAGACAGCATCCAATGTAGAGAAACAGGATTACAATGTAAGGTGCACACTGTGAATGTGAGGTGAGGACATGGCGACAGTGAGCATGCTGCAACTGAGAAGAGCTGTAACAGAGGCAGGCACGGACTTGGCACAGGAGAGCAACAGCTATGGGGGAAGAGGGGCTGGGCCTTCAGAATTCTTCGCCAAGGAAACTGTGCTTGGGCTCCCTTCCAGTGTGTGCACGACTGTGCCATGCATACTTTAGAGGGTAGAAGGGTGTGATCAGGAAAGATTAAGTGTAGACAGGAGGCCAGTTAGGAAGCCACTGCATTCATCCAGGCGAAAGATGATGAACAAAGGCAGGAGCAGTGTGAATACGAAAGGGACAAACGAGAAATACTTGAACAGGGGACATGAAGGAAGGGTCGGAATGAGTCCAGCTTTCTAATTCTGACAACTGGGAGAATGGCAAAGCTAACAGTCAAAGAAATCGAAGAGGGGTTGTAGGGAGGGGACTGAGGATTGGAGACTGATAAACTTCAGTTTTGAGTGCATCACACTGGAAGGACTCACAGCTTACCAAGTGCTGCATTTTCTGTCCACCAGACAAAAAAGAGAATGGACGTTCCAGAGGGTAATGTGAGCTGCAATTATGGATTTTCTATTCATCACCAGGCTGGAAGAATTTTAAGCCCAGAGATTAGGCAGAACCGCCTAGGGAGATTGTGCAATGTGAAAAAAGAAGGCAGTCCCTATTTTCTACAGGTATATTATTAATATTATAAGTTGGGAGTCGTTCTGAACAAATTCTGCATCCCATTCTTTTTGAAATATTTTGTTTACTTTTCATGTTGCATTTAAGATAATTTGAAAAGAAATATGAGGGAAGTTTCTCATACAAATCAGCTTTGGTTGTAACATTCAGAGAGTCATTTTTCTTAAAGTGCCATTATCTTACTCTAAAGTTAGAAAGATCCTATGCACTTTCTAGTCTGTCATCTCCTGAATAGTCGAGAATATGCACAACCCTAAATGTTTAATCTCTTTTTGCAGGAGGAATATGGTTTGCTCCAGAAATGATCTGTATTTGGGAGACTTTTACAGCTATGCTATTTAACACGAAGGCGGGGCCAGCCTGTGTTATTGAACTCAACTGGTTATTATTTTGTTAAATTTACGTAATTAATTGAATATTCAAGAAGAGGGCTTTTAACACTTGTGTCACTAACTTACAAATAAAATGAGCATTTAATACTGAAAAAAAAGAAAAAAAAAAGGACACAAATTATGACCGAGATACTTAAGTTTTTAACATCATTTTATTTTACTTTTCGTGTTATTTTAAATGTTGTTAAAAACTAAAGTATCTCGGTCATTCTGGAGTGTTTTCTTCATGGACTAGACTGCCTGAGGTCTCAAAATTTAAAGTTAGTAAAGCAGAGAAGATGACATTTGCTTTTCCTGGAAAACTTCTGGAGCAAGCCTGAGTATCTGGTGTTGCTTGCTCTAAGAACCTTCTTATTTCCTTCTAGTTTATATGCCTAGATGATTCTCATTGCTAATTCACTGTACGTGAACTCCTCAATCACGTCAAGAACGAAGTCAGAGATTTTCCCAAAGCTAGACTCTTCAGAGGTCTCTTACTCCCAATTTCAGCTAACTTCTTGGAAAACTCTACGTTTCCTTACCAGTGCTTGCAGCCTTCCCTGAACAATGATTTTCTTAAAATTGCATGGTTTTTTCCCCCCGGAAAAATCAAACCATCCTTTCCTTGTCCTAAAAATTCCTTCCTTTGATGACTTACAGATATCACCCAGACCAAGTTTAACCAAGTATGCTGAGTGAACGGGGTAATTTTGGGGCCATCTGAATTCAAGTTACAATAATATGCCTCATGCATCCACATTTTGTGACAAGTTCAGCGTCTTCACTCACTACACATACACACAGAAAACTACACATAAAAACTGCTTGGCTGGGAGCTTATCAGGCTTGAGTCTGTGCTCTGTATTTAATCTTTTAAAAGCAATACTTAAAATATTTTAATCTGATTTTAATCTGTCCTGAATACTATTCCTATTGTTTAAAAACAACACTAACCAACATGAGTTTCAATGACTTTTATCAATTCACAAGATTAATCTTTCAAAACGTTAGCCCAGCAGGATATTTTTTTAATGTAGATCCTGAGGAAGCTAATCAAGCCACAAATAATTCTTCTAATAGGGGTGGGGAGAAGTGGCTAGAGGGAAAAGCATTCTATAGCATTAAGAAGAAAGCCTCTTCAGAAGAGGATAAGGGGCAGGGTGGAGTCCAACCAATCACAGGGCGATCCTGCTATGAAATGTGGTTTCTGGTTCACTTGAAATCTGCCATGGTGTTAAATATTTACTACAAAAGATCACTTCAAAGCAACGTTCTCTTTTCCTCGTTTCCAACAAAGACTGAAAACTCAACTGCCTCTACATCATAGACAGGGAACAGGGAGCTGGAGTGTAAGACAAAAATGGAGACCCACACTCAGCCCCCTCGGGGAGACCACAGGCTCTCTTCACCAACTGAAGTGGGGCTGCCGCTACTTAGCCCCTGCTGCCAGATGTTCTAATTTCTTTAAAACCGGAGTGGAATTTTTATATTAAAACCCATGATCTTTGGAAATGGATATATTTACTTTGAATTTAAGATACAAGGAAGGTCAAACGGTAACAGCCAAATAAAATACAAGGACAGGTCACATTCTGCCTGCGGGCTGCAGGTCTTCAATCTCAACTTTACGTACTAGGTATCACAGTGAGGACGCTGATGACAGTTACTCTAAAATAATGAAATGCAAACACCTTACACTTAAAAGCCATAGTGTAAACTTAAATTAATTGTATTCTGTTCATTAGAAACTTACAGTAATTAACTTTAAAGCTCTATGGCATTTGAGGGTTAGAAGACAATATTGTTAAGATGACAAGACTACCTAAAACGATCTACAGATTCAATGCAATACTTCATGTCCCAACAGCATTCTGTTTTGTTTTTTTTACAGAAACAAAAAAATCCATCTTAAATCTCACAGTCTTGAGAAAGAACAAAGACACTTCCTGATTTCAAAACTTACTACGAAGCTACACTAATCAAGCAGTGTGATACTGACATAAAGACAGACATTTGGACTAGAGAGCCCCGAAATAAACCCTCACCTACATGGTCAATTGGTCTGCCAGGACAATTCAATGGGGATGCAACAAATGTTGTGACTGGATAGCAACTTGCAGAAGAGTGAAACTGGACCCTTACCTTAAACCATATACAAAATTGAACTCCATGTACCCTAGAACTTACAGTATTAAAAAAAAAAAAATTTGAACTCAAAATGGATAGAAGACCTAAGCTTAAGAGCTAAAACTATAAAACTCTTAGAAGACGACTTAGGAGAAAAGCTTCATAACATTACATTTCACAATGATTTCTTAAAAATGACACCAAAACTACAAGCAACAAAAAATAAACTGGAATTCATCAAAGTTAAACTTTTGTGCATCAAAGGACACCACTGAGAGTGAAAACACAAACTGCAGAATGAGAGAAAATATCTACAAATCACATATCTAATTAACATCCAAAATATATAAAGAAGTCCGACAACTCAACAATAGCAACAAAACCATCTAATTTGAAAATGGGGAGAGGACTTGAATAGACATTTTTCCAAAGAAGATACACAAATGGTCAACATGAAAAGATACTCAACATCACTAGTTATTAGAGAAATGCAAATCAAAACAATAAGATACTGCTCCACACCCATTAGGATGGCTATTACTTGAAAAAGGAAAATAATTGTTGGCAAGGATGTAGAGAAATTGGAACTCTTGTCCACTGTCAGTGGGACTGTAGAACAGTATAGTCACTGTGGAAAACAGTGTGGCAATTTCTCAAAAATTTAAACACAGAATTACTATATGATCCAGCAGTTTCACTTCTTAATAAATATCCGAAAGAACTGAAAGCAGGGACTCCCACATCTACATCTACACCAATTTTCATAGCAGCATTGTTTGTAGTAGCCAAAAGGTAGAAACATCCCCAAGTGTCCATTAACAGATGAATGAACAAAATGTGGTATATATGCACAATGGAATATTACTCAGTCTCGAAAAGGAATGAAATTCTGATGCACGAGCTTTGAAAATATTATACTAAAGAAAATACACCAAACTCAAAAGGACATATTTTATGATTTCACTTACTTGAGCCCTAGAATAGGCAAATTCATAGAGAGATTACCAGGAGCTGGGGGATCGAGGGGAATAGAAAGTTAGTGTCTAATGGGTACAGGGTTTCTGTTTGGAGGAAAAAGTACTAGAAATGGACAGCGGAGATGGTTGCACAACACGGTGGATGTCCTTAATGCCACCGAATTGTACACTTAAAAATAGTTAAAATGAAAGTGTTCCCGCTTCAATACTTTGGAAGACTATGAGAAGGAATGGTGTTAATTCTTCTTTAATGTTTAGAATTCTCCTGTGAAGTCTTCTGATCCTGAGCTTTCCTTAGTTGGAAGTTATTTTTTTATTTTTTTATTTTTTGGTTTTTTTTTTTGAGATGGAGTCTTGCTCTGTTGCCCAGACTGGAGTTCAGTGGCACCATCTCAGCTCACTGCAACCTCTGCTTCCCAGGTACAAGCGATTCTCCTGCCTCAGCCTCCCAAGTAGCTGGGATTACATGCACGTACCACCACGCCTGGCTAATTTTTTTGTATTTTTAGTAGAGACGGGGTTTCACCACGTTGGCCAGGCTGGTCTCAAACTCCTGACCTCAGGTGATCAACCCACCTCGGCGTCCCAAAGAACTGGGATTACAGGCATAAGCCACTGCACTCAGCCTGTTGTGAGGTTTTTGATTACTGACTCAATCTTCTTATTTGTTATTGGTCTGCTCAAGTTTTCTATTTCTTCGTGATTCAGTCTTGATAGTTTGTACGTTTTTAGAAATTTATCAATTTCTTCTAGGTTACCCAATTTTTTGGTATACAACTGTTCATAGTACTCTCATGATACTTTTTACGTGGTATCAGTTGTAATGTCTCCTCTTTCATATCTGATTTTGTGTCTTCTGTTATTTCTTAGTCTGGCCAAGGGTTTTTCAATTTTACTTATCTTTTCAAAAACCCAACTTTAACTTTGATTTTTTTCTATTTTTTTTTCTACTCTGCTTTCATTTATTCTGCTGCAAATTATTTTCTTCCTTCTGCTCACTTTGGGATTAGCTTATTCTTTTTCTAGTTTGAGGGGTACAGTTAGGCTGTTTGAGATCTTTCTTATTTTTTAATGTAGGCATTTACTGCTATTAACTTCCCTCTCAGTGCTGCTTTTGCTGCATCCCAGGGGTTTTGGTATGTTGTGTTTTCATTTGTTCAAAACATTTTCTAATTTCCCATTTGATTTCTTCTTTGGCTCAATGGTTAAGAGTGTTGTTTAACAAGGGTGTGTTTAATTTCCACTCATCTTATGAAGCCAGTATTACCCTAATAACAAAATAGGACTAAGACACTACAAAAAAAGAAAACTATAGATCAAAATCCTCGATGATCACAGATGCAACGGTTCTCAACAAAATAGTAGCAAATGGAATCAGACAACACATTAATAAGATCATACACCTGATAAAGTGGGATTTATCCCTGAGATGCAAGAATGGTTCAACATATACATACCAAAAAATGTGGCATATCACACATTATCAGAATGAAAGACAAAAATCATATGATCCCCTCAAAAGATGCAGAAAAAGCATTTTTAAAACTTCAATCTTGTTTCATAATAAAATTCTCAACAAATGGCCAGGCACGGTGGCTCACGTCTGTACTCCCAATATTGTGGGAGGCCAAGGCAGAGGTATCGTTTGAGCCCAGGAGTTCAAAATCAGCTTGGGAAACATGGCAAAACCAGTATCTATACACACATACCAAAAAAATTAATTAGCCAGACATGGTGGTGCACACCTGTGGTCCCAGCTACTCTGGAGGCTGAGGTGAGAGAACTGCTTGAGCCTTGGAGGTCAAGGTTGCAGTGAGCCATGATTATGCCACTGCACTCCAACCTGGGCGACAGAGTGAGACTCCATCTCAAAAATAAATAAATAAAAAATAAAATGGTAATGAAAAAAGTAAAATTAGACAAATGGGACTACGTCAAACTAAAAAGCTTATACAAAGCTTTGGCAAAAGAAACAATAAAGTAAAAAGGCAACTTACAGAATGGGAGAATATATTTGCAAACCCTCTACCTGATAAAGAATTAATATGCAAAATACATAAGGAACTCAGAAAACTCAAAGGCAAAAAAACCCCAAAAGCCTGATTTAGAAAATAAGCAAAGGGCTTGAATAAACATTTCTCCAAGAAGACATATAAATGACCAAGAGGTACACGAAAAGATGCTCAATATCACCAATTACCCAAGAAATGCAAATTAAAACATCCTCTCACACCTATTAAAATGGTTATATATTTATAAAAATAAGTATTTGCAAGGATGTGGAGAAACTGGAACTCTTATATGCTGCTAGTGAAAAAATGGTGCAGCCGCTACGGAAAATAGTATGAAGGTTCTTAAGAAATTAAAAGTAGAATTACCATATGATCCATCTATCTCACATCTGGGTATACTGCCAAAAGAATTAAAATCATTATCCCAGACAGACAGATGCATTCCCAAGTTCACTGCAGAATTACTGACAATAGCCAAGACACGGAAACAACCTGAATGTCCACTGAGAGATGAATGGATAAGGAAAATGTGATATACACATAAAATGGAATATTGTTCAGCCTTAAAAAAAAAAAAAATGTAAATCCTGCCACATTCAACAACATGGATGAGCCTGGAGGACATTATGCTAAGTAAAATAAACAAGTCACAAAAAGACAAGTACTACATGATTCCACTTATATGGGATATCTAAAATAATCAAATTCACAGAACTGTCACTAACACGGGCTGAAGGGAGGAATAAACAGTTGCTGTTCAACAGGTATAAAGTTTCCATTTTGCAAGATGCGTAAGTTCTAGAGATTTGCTGTATAACGTTTTATTTACAGTTAACAATACTGCATTGTGCACTTAAAAATTTAAGAGCAGATCTCATGTTAAGTGTTCTTACCACAAAAAAATGTTTTAAGGCAGGGCTTAGTGGCCCACACCTGTAATCACAGCACTTGGGGAGGCCGAGGCAGGACTGCTTGAGGCCAGGAGTTCAGGACCAGCTTGGGCAACAGAGCAAGTCCCCATCTCCACAAAAAAAATGTGGTCCCAGCTACTTGGGAGGCTGAGGCGGGAGTCATTTGAGCCCAGGAGGTCGAAGCTCTAGCGAGCTATGACTGTGCCACTGCACTCTGGCCTGGGCAACAGAGTGAGACCATGTCTCAAAAAGAAAAGTTTTAATGGTTAATATATTTTGTGTGTATTTTACCAGACACACAAAAAGATTTGTGGACTTTAGGGTATTCAATTTAGAAAATGCTTACGTTTTGTGGCTGACAAGTGTAAAACATCTGGAAGGAAACACTATAAATCAGTAAGAAAACAGATAAGCTAGATTTTAAAAATCTGTATATGAAAAGCTTCCACCACCTCTTTCTGGGGATGCTGTCTATAGGCAATGAGTCTGACACACTGTCACAGGCTTTCCTACAATACAGCCTCTAACAAAACTAGGTGTCCCAAATGCACCAACATCTGCAGTGGCGTGTGCCCAGGCTGACTTAGAGGGCTTCATGCTGGGAGACCGGGAGTTCCTATGAGGTTATCCAAAACAAAACACGTGGCATTGGGGCCTATGGTGGTTCCATTTGTTTTGTGTTTGTTTGTGACCAGATCAAGCGTGCTTTCCTTATTGAGAAGCAGAAAATCAGTGTTAAAGTATTAGAAGCACAAGCACAGAGTCAGAAAATTAAATAAAAAACTGAGGCCAGATGAGGTGGCTCATGCCTGTAATCCCAGCACTTTGGGAGGCTGAGGCGGGTGGATCACCTGAGGTCAAGAGTTCAAGACCAGACTGGCCAACAAGGTGAAACCCCGTCTCTACTAAAAATACAAAAATCAGCTTGGCATGATGGCTGGCACCTGTAAGCCCAGCTGCTCAGGAGGCTGAGGCAGGAGAATCACTTGAACCTGAGAGGCAGAGGTTGTAGTGAGCCAAAATCGTGCCACTGCACTCCAGCCTGGTCGACAAGAGCAAAACTCTGTCTCAAAAACAAACAAAAAAATGAGGTTTTGAGTAATAAAAATTAAAAGGCTAAATTAATAAAACCTGTATAAGAAGACGGAAAAAGTGCTGACTACCATTTCTCCAACAGAAAAAGTTTCTTCTAGTTATTATATCATCTTAGGAACCATATAGTGCCTTCAGCTATGGTGTTATTTGTTCTGTCACAATGCCCTGCATATAGCAATTTCATAAATGTTTGCTAATAATGATGACTATGAAGAGCCTCAAATGAACCAATGACCACAGTCTTCCACTTTCGATCAAGTCCTTTCTAGAGGTTCTTTTAAATGCCAATGAGATACAGCTACAATGATTTTTTTAAAAAGATATCCACAGCATGCTGTTTACATTAGAGAAAAATGAGAAACTTACATGTTCAGTTATAAAAGAATCAAATAAATTACAAAATAGGCAGTCCTCTACTTTCACATAAGGTGTATTTCTGTAAACATGAACAAGTTCCAAACATATGCATGTTATTTGGGGATTCTGCTACCAGCAAGCTAGTAATTTATCAGATCCCAATTACTTCCAGTGTTTTAGGGGGAAAAACGCCCTTGAAAATTTATTTCCAGCATTTTATAGCCATTCCTTAATTTCTTCCACATAATTGAGCCCACTGAGTATTTACGTAAGTTCAAAGAAACTACCTAGAAAAACACCAAAAAAGCAGCAATTACCACCATGTGCTTATCAATAAAATAAATATTTTTCCCTCCTTTTTATCACTCTTATAAAATGAGGGCAAAATGCAGTAAAATATTCAAGTAACAGTTCAATACTATTGCAAATATCCAATCACTGGCTAGTAGGCAACATCCCTATGCAATAACTCAAAATGTTCATATAATAGTTTACTCGAATCCAAATTCACAGTATGAATAGCTATTTAGAGGGATGAATGCTGTACATTTCAAACTGCAGGGTGTTCGAAAGCCCCAAACCATGAAGGGTGATGCCCAAAAAAGCTATACACGTCATAAAATATGTAATGGCCTGGAAATTGTTCAGTATGTTAAACGAAGAAAAAAATGGGTTATACACACATAAGGGGAAATCTACTCAGAGAAGTGAAGATGCACAGAAAACAAAACCAGAAAAACAAAAGTTTTTTATCTGAAGGGTAAACTGCAGTTTTGTTTTTTGGGGGTTTGTTTTTTGTTTTGGCCAAAACTGTATTTTCTAAATTTTTCGTAATAACTTGGAGAACTTAAAGGTTTGGAGTTTGTAGCTCAAAGCGTATGAATCTAGAAAGATAAATCAGAAACTGACAGGACTCTACAGAGTTCAGTTTATAGTCATCACAGTCCAGGAATTTACAGTAAGATCCTGGATTGCTAGTGTCCTCAGGCTCCAGGTAGAATGAAAACTTTTCTCTGGAACACACATTAGCCTAGACCTCAAATTAATCAGTCTGTAAGCACCTGTATAAATAAGATGTCTGGCCAGGCATGGTGGCTCATGCCTGTAATCCTAGCACTTTGGGAGGCCAAGGTGGGTGGATCACTTGAGGTCAGGAGTTTAAGACCAGCCTGGCCAACATGGTGAAACCCCATCTCAACTAAAAATACAAAAATTAGCCAGACATGGTGGCTGGCACCTGTAATCCCAGCTACTCAGGAGGCTGAGGCAGGAGGCACCTGAACCCAGGAGGCAAAGGTTGAGCCAAGACCACACCACTGCACTCCAGGCTGGGCAACAGGGTAAGATTGTGTCTCAAAAAATAATAATAGTAATAAAGGCAATGCTCCCTCCCCCCAAAACTTACGAGGCTATTAACTTTGAAATCAGAACTTGACAAGTATATTACAAAAACAGAAAAATTACAGGTCAAACTCACTTATTAGTAAGGAAGCAAAACTCCCGAACAAAATTTTTGCAAACCAAATCCAGGAAATAAACCAAGTCTGGTTCATTTCAGGAATGCAAAGTTTCTTACACACTGCACTATCAGAATTAAATTCGTATGATCATCTTATACTTGTCAAAAAAAGATGTTTGAAAAAAACTCAACATTCATTCATGACAAGAATCTTTGGCAAACTTAGAATATAAACTCTTCCCTATCTGATAAAGGGTCTGGTATCTATAAAAAAACTACAAGTATCATATAAATTGTAAAAACAGTTTCCCTCTGAGAGAAGTCAGACTAAGATACTAGCTACTATCATTTCTATCTGAACATTTTAAATGGGACAGCAAAGCAAGAAAAAGAAATAAAAGTTACAAAGATTGAATGGAAAGAAATAGAACTGTCACAATTCACAGAATATACTCAGAAAAATTCAAAGTTACAGATAAACTATTATAATTAGTATACAAGTTTAGCAAGGTTACTGGATACAAGCTCAATCTGAAAATATCAATTGCATTTTCCACAACCACACAAACCAACAACAAAAAATCTTAAAGATGCCATTTATAATAGCATAAAAAAGATCAAATACCTGTGAATAAATCTAACAAAAGATATACAAAATCTCCATGCAGAAAGCTACCAAACATTGAATGGAGAATTATAGAGGGCCTAAATAAAATACATGTCATGGGCCGGCACAGCGGCTCATGCCTGTAATCCCAGCACTTTGGGAGGCCAAGGCAGGAGGATCATTTGAGGTCAGGAGTTTGAGACCAGCCTGACCAACACGGTGAAATGCCCTCTCTACTATAAATACAAAAATTAGCCAGGCATGGTGGTAGGTACCTGTAATCCCAGCTACTCAGAAGGCTGAGGCAGAAGAATCACTTGAACCCGGGAGACAAAGGTTGCAGTGAGCAAAGACTATACCACCGTACTCCAGCCTGAGCGACAGAGCAAGACCCTGTCTCAAAAATAAATAAATAAATAAATAAAATACATGCCATGTTCCTGGATTGGAAAACTCGGTACTTGAAAAATGTCAGTTTTCCCCCAACTAAACTATAGACCCAAAGCAAAACCAAAATCCTAACAAGAAGCTGTTTTGGCAAAATGTGGCAAATTTATGTGAAAAGAAAAGGGTTAAGGGAAGAGCTAAGATGCTATTCAAGACAAGCAAGGTAGAAGAGCTTGATCTAGTAAATATAAAATGTTATTATACAATAATTAAAACAATGTGGAGTTGGTGCAAGGATAAACAAAGAGATCAATGGAATAGAAGGGAGAACGCAGGAACAGATTCACACATAGGGAGATACTTGATTACAAGGGTGAAAGAGCCAAGCAGAAGGGAAAGGATGACTTGACAATAAATGGTGCAGGCCAGTATCCATAAACAGAAATGAAATGGTCCCTAACTTCACATCTACACAAAAATCCAGGTAAATTATTGCTCCAAATGTGAAAGGCAAATCAATAAAGTTCCTCATTGACAATATAGGAGACTATCGTTATATCCTCAGGGTAGGAAAAGACTTCTCAAATGGGATATACAAAAAGCACCTACCATAATAAACAAAAAAAAAAGGAAAGAAGAAACTAAAAGATTAGACATTAAAATTAAGACCTTCTTCAAAAGACATCATTAAGAGAGTGAAAAAGCAAACCACAGAGAGAACAGCATTATCTTAATAATCTCAAACTGGAAACGACTCAAACGTTGCATCAACAGCAGAACAAACGGAGGTTTATTCATATAATGGAGTACCATGCAGCAACGGAAATGAGTGAGCCACAGCTACACTCAATACACGTGGCTGTCAAAAATGTGTATAGTGAAAGAGACCAAATGCATAAAAATATATACTGAATGATTCCACTTATATGAAGCTAAAAAAAAGAAAAAAAGGAAAACTGAACTACAGTGTTTACAGATGAATGCATGGGAGGCAATACTATAAGGAAATACAAAAAGTGATACCATAAAGTCAGGGGAG
The DNA here is from genome assembly GCF_000951045.1 of Mandrillus leucophaeus. NCBI lineage: Eukaryota > Metazoa > Chordata > Mammalia > Primates > Cercopithecidae > Mandrillus > Mandrillus leucophaeus. The sequence goes on from NW_012109086.1 coordinate 211,936, forward strand.
CAGTTAACGGCTAAGCGAGGAAGGAAATACTGGCAGTGTTTTATTTCTTGACCTCAGTGGTAGTTACACAAGTGTTTCATTTACAAAAACAAACTGAGATTTTTTTTTTTCTTTTGTGTACTTTTAAATTTTGAAAAGCTCAAAAATACTCAAGGGCTTTCAATACTGGGTAGAAGCAGCAAGGGTGGCTGGCACTTTCAGTAAGGGGCTATCTTATCTTTACTTTCAGTTCAAATAGCTTGACATTCTTACCTTCTAAAATCATCACAGTATGCACAAACAATTAACACTATGTGTTGATAAATGTGTGTTACAACTCTGACAACAGCCTAAGCAAATGTAATGAAAACATGAATGGAAATGTAAACTCCTACCTCAAGAGTTACTTCTTAAAAGTTCAAATGAGGCTTTTATTGGTAATGTTATATTTCTGTATCCAGTGGTTTTTTTTTTTAAGGCTAAAACATACATGAGAAATGTTAAGATTCAACAAAACTGGGGCCTGGACATAGGGTCTTTTTTACATGTTTAACTATCCTATGTGGGGAATGCTCGTAACTAAAGGGAGTAAAATAAAAGCTCTAATAGCTCACCCCTCCGGATAAAAATCCTGCTTCAGCCTAAGCAAGTTACATGTTTAGCCTTCCAGAGACAAGCATAAAATATGTGACTATACTAACGATCTTTACTACCACCACTAATCTCACATTTTCTTATCTAGGCGAAATACCTCCCTCACAGTCCATTCACGTTTTATGTCAAATTTTTCACATTCTTCACCATTCTAGTCATTCTGTCCTGGATAGCATTATCCCTTTAAAATGATAGCATTATCCCAGATCTAACAAATGCACTGTGATGTCTCAGACGTCTCCATTTTGCCAGCTAACTTAACCCACAGGTAATTTCTTCAGAAGACATTACTTCCTTCTCTTCCAGCCACCCCAGCTACATAACTTCCCAGACAGGCAATGCCCCTGTAGCAGACACTGGATTCTCACCAACATCCACAGCTTTCTTTTCCAACCAAGCCCAACTTTTTGTTGTTGTTGTTGTTAAGAGGTATCACCATCTGATAAGCCCAACCTGATTGGAGGCTGCACCCTCCTCCTCCTGGCCACATGCTTCAGAAAGTAGACCCTGAGAAGTCTAAGCTTGTGGAGGCAGTACCATTCCCCTTGCCAAGGCCTACTCTGGCTAGAAGCATCTGATACACTTCTGTCCAGTGACACCTGAGGGGTCCTATGCTGGTGGGCTTTGAGAAAGGTGTATTCACTCTTAAAAGGAGATATATACAGGAAGAGACGATCTCTTCCTCCTCTGGACATTATCGTATCAGAGCATGTCCCCTGGTGTTGCAGTAGCAATTCCACAACCACTAGGGAAGTGCATCCAAGGAAGGCAGGGTAGAAAGGGGGTGGGGACAGCTCAATTAAGCAACCTGTAAGTGCCCCAACTCCACATACTAAGTAATATTTTTCTGGACCACAATCTTACCCCCATCACACTGGTCACTGGCCACTGAGTATCTGGTGCTGGCAGCCTTCTCTCTTCCAAATAATCCCACACCTTGATTTTGATAAAAATCTCTACAGGGAACCATAATTTCTTTTCTTAAAACTGTAGGTCAGAATACAAAAATGATGCCGTTTACTACTAAAAAAAGAGAACTTGAACATAATATAAAAAGACACAAAAGAGCTGGGCCCGCAGTGGCTCATGCCTGTAATCCCAGCACTTTGGGAGGCTGAGGCAGCTGCATCACTTGAGGTCAGGAGTTCAAGACGAGCCTAGCCAACATGGTGAAACCCCATCTCTACTAAAAATATAAAAATTAGCCGGGCATGGGGGCACACACCTGTAATCCCAGCTTCTCAGGAGGCTGAGGCACGAGAATCGCTTGAACCCAGAAGGCAGAAGTTGCAGTGAGCCAAGATGGCACCAGTGCACTCCAGCCTGGATGACAGAGTGAGACTCTGTCTCAAAACAAACAAAAAGGACCAAAAAGTTTTTAAAAATCAGTGAATATCATTTGAATGATGCAAAAGAAAGAAAAATCAATGGAAAATGTAAAACAGCAAAGTCCCCTGTAATTACATACTTCAAAGGGTCACTGTTAACCATATGGTTTACACTGATTCATAACATATCAGAACTTGTATGAAATTAGTTTCTGTTAAGGGAAACACTCATGCCAGGTTTTGGTTATGTGAAAGACAGGTAGACATGAGTAAAAAGACATCCGCACCCAAAAGGCAAACATGAACCACGCTGACAGGACAGAGCAATAGGCTTAAATAGGAAGGGCAGACTCCTTCCCTTAGTCAAGCTGTGTGATGTTCAACCCTTGGCCTCTCCCGACTCCCTTTTTAGGTAGGGATAAGAATACCGAATTCACCAGACTGTCAGGGACTTATGTAGATAATTTACCCAAAGAGTTTGTTTTGTTTTTCTCTCCTTGTACATTAGAATCATCCAGGGAGCTTTTGAAACTGAGCATCCCAGAGGTACTCAATGACAATCTCTGGGGTTAGGGCCTAGAAATCATACACAACTGCATTTCGCAAAGGAAAAAGCACTATCCACATTTGTTTTTACTACTGCACTGTTTAGCACCTAGCACAGAACCATGTAAAAGGGGTTTAATAAATACCAGTAGGATGAATTACAAATGAAAAGTCAGCTGATTTTCTAATCTTCATCTTTAAACAAATAGATTACAGTTATGTTTCAAAAGACGGCATTTTGAAAAAAATATCTTAGCCAAGTGTAGTGGTATGCACTGTACTCCTAGTCACTCGGGAGGCTGAGGCAGGAGGATCACTCGAGCCCAGGAGTTTGAGGCCGCAGTGAGCCATGGCTGTGCCACTGCACTCCAGCCTCGGTTAACAGTGAGACCGTCTCAAAAAATAAAAAATAAAAGTAAAGACTTCACGATGCTTACGTAAGAAAAATTCCCTCAGCAAAAGCAATTATTACTTGTACTTGACACAAAGGACTGAAACTCACTTCTACTTGAATGTGCCTACATAGTCCACCTTCCATCTTAGGCCATAAATCAACGTACAATACACTAAATTTAATTAAGTTTCAAGATAATCTAGTTTATCTCTCTAAAAACCAACCCATGAAAATTGAATTACAGGCAATTTAGAATCCTCTCTCAACTAGCCCCTCCATGGAAACTACAATTACTGTACAAAGATTTACCCTTACTTTCTGTCACACAGAAAACATTATTTTCTTTGAGTAGTTCATGTTAGCATAATTTGTAATAGTAATTGTTAGGTGCTGGCTTCAATATGCAGTGGCCATTTTTATAAAATTTATGTACACGATATATCTATTAATAGAAGGGTATACAACATTATAGTAAGGTTTCCCTGGGTAATATGATTTTAGGTCATTTTTCATTTCTTATTCTTCATCTGTACTTTTAAATTTCTTACAATGAATATGTACTACCTATAAAATTCTTCTGTTATTTTAGAAAGAAAATCCAAAAGCCTGAGAATTTAGTAAGGGTAAATAGAATTCATTAATTAAACAATCTTGAAAGGGGCCAGGTGCGGAGGCTCACACCTGTAATCCCAGCACTTTGGAAGGCCAAGACAGGCGAATCACAAAGTCAGAAGTTTGGGACCAGCCTGGTCAACATGGTGAAAACCCGTCTCTACTAAAAATACAAAAATGAGCCGGGCACGGTGGAGGGCTCCTGTAGTCCCAGCTACTCGGGAGGCTGAGGCAGGAGAGTCATTCGAACCCAAAAAGCAGAGATCACAGTGAACTGAGACCGCGCCAGTGCACTCCAGCCTCAAAAAAGAAAAACAAAACAACAACAACAACAAAAAACATGTTTTCAAATGCTATAAAGAACATGATTGGGTCAACAAACTAGAAAACCGACAACAAATAAAATCCAAGTATTGTATCAATGTTAAATTTCATTAGGTTGATGACTGTACTAAGACTTATGTCTTTGGCTCTTAGAAAATATATGCTGAAGTTCTCTGGGGTAAAGGGGATGATGTACGCACCTTACTCTCAAATAATTTGGCCAAAAATGCAATAATAGATAAAGCAAATGCTGACTAGAAAAAATGTTAACAATTCGTGAATCTGAGTAAAGAGTATGAAAATTGTATAATTTTTGCATTTTTTAATAAGATTTGAGACAGTCTTGCTCTGTCACCCAGGTTGGAGTGCAGTGGCGTGATCTTGGCTCACTGTAATCTCCACCTCCAGGGTTAAAGCGATTCTCCTGCCTCAGCCTCCTGAGTGGCTGGGATTACAGGCACGCGCCACCACGCCCAGGATGGAGTGCAGTGGTGTGATCTCACCTGACTGCAAGCTCCGCCTCCTGAGTTCACACCATTCTCCTCCCGAGTAGCTGGCACTACAGGCGCCCGCCACCACGCCCGGCTAATTTTTGTATTTTTAGTAGAGACAGGGTTTCACCGTGTTAGCCAGGATGGTCTTGATCTCCTGACCTTGTGATCCACCCGCCTTGGCCTCCCAAAAGTGCAGGCGTGGGCCACCGTGCCTGGTGATTAAAGTTATTTCTAAGTAAAACATTTTTAATTGAAAAAGTTTAAAAATCAACACATTCAAAATTGTTCTAACAAAAATACTTGTTAGAACAAGAATACTTGTTAGAATCATGTTGGGCCAACTTCTAGCAAGACTTTATTTGGAAAAATATATTTTAAAAATTGTGCTAATAAAAACATATGCAGGACCAACTTTAAGCAAAATTTTAAATCAGCACCATCTAACGGAAATACAATGTGAGCCACATATATAGTATTAAATTTTCTAGGAACCATATTAGCGTTAAAAGAAACAGGTGAAATTAATTTTAATGTTTTGTTTAGCCCATATCTAAAGTATTGTTTCAATTTAATCAATACAAAAATTGAGATTTTAATTTTTCTACTAAATCTTCAAAATCTGGTGTGTATTTTATACTTCCAGTACATCTCAATTAAGAAGCTAAATTTTCATCTTGATCTACATTTAGATTTCATAAAATGTACAGTTTAAAAGTAGATTCGCATAACAAAATTATTTCAGTTAAAAGTTTTCCAACCACTGAATCAGTTTTTAAATGTAAACTTAAATTAATTAAAATTAAATAAAATGAAAAATTCACTCCTCAGTCACACTAGTCACCCTACAGGCTCAATAACCACATGTGGCTTGTGGCTACACCCTAGGAAAGTCCGGCTTTAGATAGTAAAACAAATTCCCTCTACAAAAGGAGGAATTAACTGATAAAATTTAAGTTTATAGTATTTATCAAACGATTTTTAAAACGTAGTTATGATAAAAATAATGGGCAGGGTGCCGTAGCTCACGCCTGTAATCCCAGCAATTTGGGAGGCCGAGGCAGGCAGATCACCTGAGATCAGGTGTTCCAGACCAGCCTGGCCAACATGGTGAAAGCCTGTCTCTACCAAAAATACAAAAATTAGCTGGGCGTGGTGGCGGGCGCCTGTAACCCCAGCTACCTGGGAGGCTGAGGCAGGAGAATCGCTTGAATCCGGAAGGCGGAAGTTGCTGGGAGCCGAGATCCCACCATTGCACTCCAGCCTGGGACAGAGCGAGACTCCGTCTCAAAAAAAAAAAAAACAACAAAAAGACGATATTCCTATCAGAAGCACACCAAGGTTTCTCTCCAAGGTGCAATTAGACATCTCCCATACCACCTGTCAGAAATACCAACACAAAGCCTTCTCTACTCTGCCTCAGTTGTCATCCTTTAATCTGGATTTAAGTTTCCTGAAAATTGGCAATCAAATGGCCTTCTTTCTTTCAAATGTGGCAGAACACACTCAAGTTCCGGTTCTCAGGAGCCTAGTCATCTACCGCATAGTATGCGGGGTTTCAGCACAATACTGTCTCAGTCAGAAATGGGAGCATGCACACACGAGAACTTGTGTCGGATTTAAGAGAGGAAGTGACCCTGAGTCCAGAGGTGTTGTTTTTTTTTTTAAACAGGTGTAAGAGATTAATTCAGTGAACACCAAGCAACACTAAAGATTTGCCAATCAATAATTCTGTGCCAAGCAACTTGATCAGGGATTTGGCCAGAATCCCTTTGGCTAATCTCAATCAGGGCCTTCCCAAAGACATCCTGATTTAGGCCATTCTCATCTAAATTAAGCTTCGACAGTCCCTTGCCTGACAGCAAATAAACAAAATCAAATTATATTCATGTGAATAAAATTCTGATAGCTTGACAAAAGGCCCCTTGAAAGATCATTTAGTAAGTCTGAGCAAAAATACAGCTCCAAAGAACAGGAGGTACCATAAAATCATTTCTCAGAAATGTTTAATTCCTTTCTTCAGTCATACTTTTCAAGTGAACAACGCTGTGACTAACAATCAAATTTAATACACAACAACGAATTCTGTTATTATTTTTTCTCGCTGCACAAGTATTAACGAATTCTTTAAAACTGCGGAGTCCTTTACTGTGAATTCACTAATGCCTGAAATTACTCATACCAGTGGGAAGCGGGGTGCGAGTGTGAACGATGGTTTCTGACACCCGACCCACTAGTGAAGTCCCATCTTCCATACAAAATCCTTTATTTCTTCTCCCCATCTCACTCACCTAGCTGTTTTCATGCGACATCATATCAAGGATCACAGATACAACTCTGACCACTGTGTGGACACTGAAACAATCGCAATCCAAAATCCTCTGTAGATAAACGTTAACTATTTCTCCTTAAAGCTGAACTCCTTTCTTACCCTCACAGTCACAAAGCTTTAAACAGGATGAATACAAAGGTTTTAAGCCGTTCCATCAGAGAGGCTTTTTACTAGATTTATTTTTACCCGTGGAAATACTTGAACATTCTGTAGAAGTAAACACATTCTAAACCTGACGTCTTTAAAAGAAAGCTCCCAATTAATGCCTAATCAAATCCAGTCTTCAGGTCTCTCTGAAATTAGCTAAGTAGGCAGAAACCAATTGTAATTTTTAAAAGAGCGAAGAGGGAGAAGAAATAAACGACACCAGAACTACACATTCCAGTCCAGCAGTTCAAGCACTACTTCGAGAAGGGAAGTAAAGATCAAG
>NW_012109086.1:219086-219741 GCF_000951045.1 Mandrillus leucophaeus
GCGCGGCTCTCAGGCTCACACACACTGACTCCGCTCCCAGCACACCGCGACCCAGAAGCATCTGAAGCCAGTTCGCCGCCGCCCCGGGGGTTTTACACCGACCGGAACTGACTTCACATTACCACGCCCCCCTTCTGCGGCTCCCAATGCCGGCCTGCAGAACCTCTCAAGACCCCGCCCCGCCGTGCGGTCCAGACCCAATCAGGGGATGGAAGAGCCTGCTCCTCCCGCCCGGTCCAACCAAGAGCGAAGAGGGAGAAGAAATAAACGACACCAGAACTACACATTCCAGTCCAGCAGTTCAAGCACTACTTCGAGAAGGGAAGTAAAGATCAAGCCCGCCGTCTCCCTTGGCCACAGCAGGGCTCCTCCAAGGCTGCCCGCTCCGGCCCGCGCCGCGGCCGCCCCCGGCCCAGCCGCTTCGCCTTTCTCGCAGCGGGGATGCTCAGGGGGCGACCTCGAAGCACACCACTGCTGGAATTCTGACACCGACAGAGGACGATTTTTCCAAGAGTTTACATGCATTTGCGGGCACCTTCCCTACTCACTGAAACCCTCACGAAAGCGGTCAACGCACACAGAGCGGGTTTCCTCGGTCTACGGACGCAGGCAAACAGCGCCACTTAAAAATGCGCGTCCGCGCCCCGGCCCCGGG
>NW_012109086.1:220066-233879 GCF_000951045.1 Mandrillus leucophaeus
GGGTCGGGGGCCGCAGCTCTGCTGGTGCGGGGCTGGCTGTGTCCTCCGCCACCCCCGGCGCGGTTATCTGTCCCTGCTACGCTGGTCCGTCAGCCTTCAGCCTCCCGATACGGGAACGGCCCGCTAACCTGCCCCTGCTGGGCATTCTTCAGACTCCATTAGGTACGCCCTCTTTTTGATTCTGGAAATGGTTTTATTAAAAACAGGATGAATTAGGAGTCCGGGACGGTTTGCCAAGGACCGTCCCCCGAGGCAGGGGGAGGACCACAGGAGGCAGCCACCCTCCTCCCCCGAGCCGTACTCAGGGCGCGCCTGTCCCGCGCTGCTCCGCCCAGGCCTCTCCGCCGGGTCCTCGCCTCACCCCGGCCGCGCTCCGCATGCTCGGCCTCCGATCCTTAGGCCTCTTCCCGACCCTTCCTTCCCAGCGGCCGCCCAGGCAGGGATAGAGACCAGGGGTGCAAGAACCACGCTGGCCTCACAGCCCAGGCCCCTTTCCTCGTGTGTTTTAGGAGAGATCACGCTGCTTCTTCGGTTGAGGCGCACTAGCGGGAGACCTGCTTTTCTGCCTTCCTGCTCCGCGGCATTTCCACTTCACTAGAGAAAAACGTCCTGCTGCCCCATTTAGCAATTGGCACAGCCTCGCCACCGCCAGGGCTCCGCTGGCCTTGTTTCCTTTCAGTAGCCAGTGAGTTAGGTACTGCCTTCTGAGAGGCCTGGACTCGTCCCTCCTGGTTCAACTAAATACATAACGCAACCCCTACCCCCAGGACGCTGACAATAGAAAGGAGGAGACTGTCCGCGGAGCAGACGAGTGCGGCTGTAAGAAGAACCCGGGATTTTCCAGCCTTACTTTGCACCACTCCCCTACATGCACAGTTCCCTGTGGGTCAGCTGGCTCTGCCCGATTCCTCCAAGAAGACACCTTTCCATTTCACAGCCCTTCTTAACACTGTTCCTGCGCCTGCAATGTCCTCTCCCCAACATCTACCTGTTGGAAGCATTTTCACTGTTCCTCGGCTCAGTCGGCTGTAATATCATCGCTTCTGATTGCTCAGAGGGATGCTTCCCACTGTGGCACTTGCTCCCTGGTTATTTCCATACCTCTCTCAGGCCACTGACAAGACTCGGGTGTGTCATGCTGCAGTGCCCCTCACAGTGCAGGCCTCGATAAATGTTTGTCCGGTGTTATTGAACCCAATTATCTTGGGTGCTGATACTAATTCTGGAACTGGCATGAATTTGGTTCTTGCTATGGACCGAATTTTGTCCCCACCCCTAAAGTGTGTGCCGAAGCGCTGAACCCTAGTGTGATGGTTATTTGTAAATGGGGCCTCTGGGAGGTAATCAGGTTTGGATGAGGTCATGGAGGTAGTAGGTCATGATGAGATTAGTGCCTTTATTAGAAGAGACACCAGAGAGCTTGCTTTTCTCTCACACTCTCTGTCCCCTACCCCCAACCTCAGCCCCCACCTCCCTCCTCCATGTGCGAACACAGCAAGAAGGCTGCCATCTGCAAACCAGGGAGAGGTCCATCACTGAGGGGCCAAAGTGGCACCTTGAGCTTGGACTTTCCAGGCTTCAAGAACTCTGAAAAATAGATTTCTGTTGTTGAAGCCCCCCAGCCTATGTTATTTTGTTGCAGCAGCCGGAGCTGACTGACACAGCCGCATAATCACCGGCAAGTTCCTCCATCACTTGGGACTCTCTTTTCTTCTCTGTCAAATGTGAACATTAAAACCTGTCTCACTTCACCACTTTGTGTGATTGAACTTAAAATGAATGTACAATAGTTAAAAGCATGAAGTGACTTACATGTAAGGGGTAGGAGGGTAAAGCGATGTATTACCAAGTGCAGGTTCATCTACAAGTATGTGGGAAAAGTATGAAGTGACTACCTAAATCCTCATTCTGTTGTTGACCCTGTAGGACATGTAGCCCTTCTGGGGCCTATTACCTCACCTACAAAATCAGGGCCTTGAACTCAGGGAAAAGCAAGTGAGATATCTGAGTTCAGAGCAGTGGCCTGGATATTCATGCTTTGGAGACTATATCTTCAAGACTGAGCTCTAATATCGTGGGATAGTACAAGGATATACAGGAACATGATTTAGAGGGTCTTCAATCTAAACCTAGGTCTTGAAAGAAGTTTATTTGCATTTTCAAGTTATGGAAGGATCGTTACTAAGAGCTGATAGCCCCATTCATCAACATTCTGTACTTTAAAATGTTACTGTCTTCTTACTAAATGACACGGACAGGAGCATACCTGGTCTTGCAATTCTCAATAATTTTTCATCCCAGATATGCACATGTCAGTAACCAAGGCTTATGAGTAGTATGTTTTCATTTTATTATCTTTTGGGCATAAAAGCAAAAGACCCTAAAATAACCTCCTGGCTGGGTGCGGTGGCTCATGCCTGTAATCCTAGCACTTTGGGAGGCCAAGGTGGGTGGAGCACCTGAAGTCAGGAGTTCCAGACCAGCCTGGCCAGCATGGTGAAACCCCGTCTCTACTAAAAATACAAAATTAAAATTAAAAAAAAAAAAGCTGGGCATGGTGGCAGGCACCTGTAGTCCCAGCTACTTGGGAGGCTGAGGCAGGAGAATCGCTTGAGCCCGGGAGGCGTAAGTTGCAGTGAGCCGAGATTGTGCCACTGCACTCCAGCCTGGGTAGCAGAGCAAGACTCCATCTCAAAAAAATAAAAATAAAGTAAAATAAAATAACCTCATGTTTCTTCTACTTTCTTAAGAATCAGACTTTCTCCTAACTCTCTTCTATGCACACTTAAGATGTGTGCATTTCCTTGTTGAAAAAAAACAAAGCTGATTTTCCTAAATGTATACTTAACCTGAGCAGAGCCCTCTCATTAATTTGATACTTGTTTATCCAATACCTATTCAGGCTAGGTACATTTGGCTAGGATAATTGCTCCCAAATCAGGATGCTTTTCAAAATCAACTAAGAAGTGTATTTTTATTTTATTTTATTTTTGAAACAGTCTCACTCTGTCGCCCAAGCTGGAGTGCAGCGGCATAATCACAGCTCACTGAAGCTTTGACCTCCTGGAATCAAGCAATTCTCCAGCCACAGGCACCACCACACCCAGCTTTTTTTTTTTTTAACACTGTTGCCCAAGCTGATGTCAAACTTCTGAGCTCAAGTGATCCTCTTGCCTTGGCCTCCCAAAAGTGTTGGGATTAGAGGCATGAGCCACCGTGCCCAGCCAGGAGTTTATTTTTAAAAGGCACATTTTAAAACCCAATGTCAGAAATTCTAAATCTCTAATGCTAGAGTGACCTAAAGAAATTGGTATACATTTTTCCACCAGGCCCAGTGGCTTATGCCTATAATGCCAGCACTTTGGGAGGCCGAGGCAGATGGATTACCTGAGGTCAGGTGTTCAAGACCAGTCTGGCCAACAGCTACTACTAAAAATAGGAAAATTAGCCAGGCGTGGCGGTGGGCGCCTGTATCCCAAGCTACTCAGGAAGTTGAGGCAGGAGAATTGCTTGAACCTGGGAGGCGGAGGTTACAGTGAGCTGAGATCGTGCCATTGCACTCCACCCTGGGTGACAGAGCAAAACTCTGTCTCAAAAGAAAGAAAGAAAGAAAGAAAGAAAGAAATCAGTATACATTTTTAAAGCTCTCTAGATCATTCTAACCCACTAATATTCATGAGAACTGCTGCTCTGGCAGAGTGGTTACTTAATTCTCGAATATCGTGGACTGGGAAAAACACTTTTTAAGTGAAATAACTAATTTTAAGTTACCAGTTGTTATGTTTTGTTTTGTTTTCCAAATAAATGCATTAAATTAAAATGCAACTGTATTATCACCACCATATCACTAAAGAAACAACATTTAACAACAAAGTCAGGATAGTCATCTTTTGAAATTTAAAAATTGAGGCGGGGGCGGTGGTTCACACCTGTTTTTCCAGCACTTTGGGAGGCCAAGGCAGGTGGATCACAAGGTCAGGAGATCTAGACCATCCTGGCTAACACAGTGAAACCCGTCTCTACTAAAAAAAAAAAAATACAAAAAAATTAGCCAGGTGTGGTGGCGGGTGCCTGTAGTACCAGTTACTCAGGAGGCTGAGGCAGGAGAATGGCGTGAACCCAGGAGGTGGAGCCTGCAATGAGCCAAGATCCCACCACTGCACTCCAGCCTGGGCGGCAGAGCTAAACTCCATCTCAAAAAAAAAAAAATTTAAAATCGGATAACATAACTTTTTGGCCAAGTTAATACATTGCCTTTGTTGTTGTTTTCATTGCAAATCAGAATGGTGAATACTTTATAATGGAATGGCCCTGATTTAATATGTGTTAGAACCCTTGTTGTATGGGAAATAAGTATGAATCAATTCTATGCCTTGGCTTATAGCTGATCGCCTTTAAATATCTCCTTCCTTCTACCCAGATTGCCTTTCCCCCTCATCCACAGCCGACTCAGTATTTAAGACTTGGTTCAAGTGTCACCTGTTCATGGAGGTTTTCTGCTCCTCCCTTTCTTCTTCGAAGCTGAGTTTGGTGCACCTTCTTTTTGTTCCCCCTGACATTCTGTATGTACACACCTCTGTCATACTATGTGTAAACTAAGCATTAGTTGTTTATTTTCCTTTCAGTTTCCTTAATTATAACACGAGTCCCTTGAGGGGAAGAACCATGTCTGTTCGTGTCTGTACCTCCACAATCTAGCATAGTGGTTGTGCTTAATAGGCGTTCAAAAAATATTTGCTGACTGAACACAGAACTAAGTGAGCTTTACAATCTGTCAGAGAAGCGAAAACCTGGGTGTGCATAAGTATAGCGGTAGGTGGAAAGTCATAAATGGCTTAAGAGAAGTGAAGTGTTTTAGGAAGAGCAGAGGAAGTTGGTTACAGCTGTGTGAGGACACCAGGAAAGGATCATAGAGGAGAGGATATCTGAGGTTTCCTGGGAATATGTACAGGATGTGCTCATGCAGTCTCAGGAGAGGACAAGAAGCATGGAAGGAACAATGCAAGCAAAGGCATAGCACTGGAAAAACACAATGGAGGAGAATATGCCAGTCATATTTCACTTAACTGGAACCTAGGGTTTGTAATACATAATTAAGGCAGGATGGTTGGTGGGTTTACAGAAAAGATACTGAGGAGCCATAGAAACCTTTGGGCAAGAAATAATTAGAGTTGGCTTTTAGGCAAAAAACGAGTGTGAGAGCTACATGAGGGATGCGGCAGAGCCTGGAGTCCAGGAGGCAGCTAGGAGCCCACTGTGATCTTGGGGAAAGAGAAAATGTGGGCAGAACTAAGGGAGATGGGGTGGAATTAGAAAGGAGATGGTTGTAAAAGGTAAAGTCTATGGTCTTGGCCAGTCACTGAATAGGAGAGTCAGTGGAATAGAGTCAAGGAGAAGGAAGGAGGGATAAAGAGAACTTTAACCTCTGAACATGGACCTGGGAGAATATGGTGATGATGATGCCACTGGCAGAAATAGGGAAAACAAGAAGATTATGGGGATGAGAGGAAGGTGGAGATGTGAAATGTCAGAATTAGAATTTTGGGAGTTACCTTCCAAAAGGCTGTTAGTTAAATGTATGAGCTAGCCAACAGGCAATGCAACAAGAGAAGTAGAAAGAACCCAGAGGGATATATTACTGTTCTGTTCAACCACTATTTGTCACCACAGCATAGTCGAAAACTAGAAAAGGCCAAATAGGATGAGGACTAAGAAAGAACCACTGAACTTGGAGATCATTGAACTTTGTCATTGGTCATTTCTTTGAAAGAGTAAAAGCTATTTGCAGGATGTAAAGGTTTAAGTGGCTTGGAGGAAGGAGAGCTAACAAGTACAGTCTTGTCTCTTCTCAGATGTTCCCTGTTGAAAGAGCAAAAACTAGGAGAGTAGCTGTTGTAGGATATGGGTGGGGAACTTTGTTGTTGTTCCTGTTTGTCAGTGATGAGGAGGCACCGGTGGAAGGGAAAAGACTGAAAATGAAAGAGACACAGGTGAGATTTGTAAAATGTGTATTAACCCCATTTTACAGGTGAGGAAACTGAGTCCCAAAGAGGTTAAATAACTTGTCAATAGCCAAAATCAGTACTAGCAGAGAAGGAAACTGAATCTTGGTTTTACTGACTTAGAAATATATGGTCTCCTGATCACATCATGCTAACCAGCTCCCCACCAAATATCAGAAAATACTAGTCTGATACAGCCCTCAGTGGACACATGAAAATATATCCATGGCTTGCCATTCTTTTTGCTTACATTTTCAGGCTGTGTGATAATTTGTAAAGTCACATGCTTAATAATAAACAGAGGAGTTCCTATAAAAATGTGACTCAAGAGGAGTCAAAAATTTATTTAGCTGTTGCATCTTTCTCTCCTACTTAGAAACTTAAAAAAAGATCAGCCTTAGGTTGAATTATTGTTTTTTTTTTATTTTTTATTTTTTTGAGATGGAGTCTTGCTTTGTTGCCCAGGCTGGAGTGCAGTGGCATGATCTCAGCTCACTGCAAGCTCCACCTCCTGGGTTCACACGGTTCTCCTGCCTCAGCCTCCTGAGTAGCTGGGACTACAGGTGCTCACCACTGCGCCCAGCTAATTTTTTGTATTTTTAGTAGAGATGGGGTTTCACCGTGTTAGCCAGGATGGTCTTGATCTCCTGACCTCGAGATCCACCCGCCTCAGCCTCCCAAAGTGCTGGGGTTACAGGCATGAGCCACTGCACCCGGCCTTATTTTTTATTTTATTTATTTATTTATTTGAGATGGAGTCTCGCTTTGTCACCCAGGCTGGAGTGAAGTGGTGCGATCTCAGCTCACTGCAAGCTCCACCTCCTGGGTTCAGGTCATTCTCCTGCCTCAACCTCCCTGAGTAGCTGGAACTACAGGTGCCTGCCACCAAGTCCGGCTAATTTTTGTGTTTTTAGTAGAGACAGGGTTTCACTGTGTTAGCCAGGATGGTCTCGATCTCCTGACCTTGTGATCTGCCCACCTTGGCCTCCCAAAGTGCTAGGATTACAGGTGTGAGCCACCACGCCCGGCCAGGTTGAATTATTTTTTATGTTTTTTTTTTTCTTCCCTGTTTGTGTTTGTTTTGTTTGGTTTGGTTTTTGAGACAGGGTCTCACTCTGTTACCCAGGCTGGAGTGCAGTGGCACAATCATGGCTCACTGCAGCCTCTATTTTAGCAGGCTAATGTGATCTTCCCACCTCAATCTCCCGGATAGCTGGGACTACAGGCATGTGCCACCACACCCTGCTAATTTTTATATTTTTTGTAGAAAAAGGATTTTGCCAGGTTGCCCAGGCTGGTCTCAAACTCCTGGGCTCAAGTGATCTACTGGCCTCGGCCTCCCAAAGTGCTGGGGATTACAGGCATGAGCCACCACACCCAGGCCTTTTTTTTTTTTTTTTTTTTTTAACTTATTAGAGATGAGGTCTCACTGTGTCGGCCAGGCTGGAGTGCTGTGGCTATTCATTCACTGGCACGATCATGACACAATACAGCCTCAAAGTCCTTGGCCTTCAGGGATCCTCCCGCTTCAGGCTCCTGAGTAGCTGGGATTACAGGTGCGTACCATCACACCCAGCTCTTTAGGGTGCTTCTGTGTTCTGTTTGCCACTGATGCTGAGCAGGTGGAATCACTTCTCAGAGGGAAAAAATGCAGTTGCTTGAAGCAGAACAGGTTTAACCATATATAATACACATGTTTACCACATTAATATGTAATTAAGATTTAAATAGTTCATACAGTCTTCTACATACTACTGATCTAGACTAACACAAGGATCTGCTTTTATCAAATAAGTCAAGTGGACAAAAATATCTAGTACTTAAGATCAATACAGGGTCCTCAAATTCGATGCCAAAGCAGGGCCTAGATATGGAAAAGAATCTGGTCCTAGAGTATGTTTTGTTTTCAAAGATAATATTAATTTAACTGATTACAATCTGGGTGTGTGGGCATGTCTAAAATTAAATGCTAGAAAAAATCTTTAAACACCTTATGCATATACTAAGTTTTATTTTGCTGGTAAACTGGTTTACAGGCTTGAAAACAGGTTTTGCAAGTCGTAAAACTTACACAAGTCAGGTGCTCTCTTAAAGACAAACAATGTGAGATTGCTAGGGTCTCTACCACAGCCTTAGAAGAAACTGGGGCAATGGAGTGGCCTGGAAGCTTGCTCTGCGTTAGCGCTGCAGAAAAGCCGCCTCTGGCTGCAAATCCCTCTTGGAGGAACTGTCCTCCTATGTAGCCCTGCCTAGATAGCTTCCTTCTTTTATTATTGTTCCTAAGTCTTACTTGTTTTTTGTTTTTTGAGACAGAGTTTTTCTTTGTTGCCCAGTCTGGAGTGGGGTGGTGTGATCTTGGCTCGCTGCACCTCTCCCTCCCGGGTTCAAGCAATTCTCCTTCCCCAGCCTCCTGAGTAGCTGAGATTACAGGCGCCTGCCATCACGCCTGGCTGATTTTTTTGTATTTTAGTAGAGACGGGGTTTCTTCGTGTTACCCAAGCTGGTCTCAAACTCCTGAGCTCAGGCAATCTGCCCGTCTCAGCCTCCCAAAGTGCTGGGATTACAGGCGTGAGCCACCGAGCCGCGCAGCCCTTTACCCTTATTTGAAAGAAACCATCTCATTCCCTGTACTTCAGTCAGTTTGTTCTGCCTCCATGTTGTGCCTATTTTCTCATCTACATGTAGCAACGCTACATTGTTTGGTATCCTTGTTTGGTCCTTCTTTGAATGATTTCTTCTGCTTTCAGTGCAGAAAATACAAAATAATGGTGAAAAAACCTCAGCGCTGGGAGCTGCCTCTACTAAAAGTTCTTATCGTTGGTGATTTTTACATGGTACTTGCTTTTCAGAAAAGCTGGTGTAAAACTCCTTGCTTGACATGTCCCACATCAAAGAGTTCGAAGGTATCCGCATCATCTTTCTGCCCGGTGTGGAAGTCATTTACTACAATAGAAGGACAGAGAAGTTCACAGCTCCATTGGCTAGACATTTTGTCTTTTTATTGAACTAATCTTCATCACATAATTAAAGGTGGCTGTCATACCACATTCTGCATCCCCCCACTACCACCCGCAAAGTTCTTTCCTTCCTGCCTTCCTTCCGTCCTTCCTTCCTTCCTTCCTTCCTTCTTTCTTTCTCTTTCTTTCTCTCTACTTTCCCCCCACTATCACCTGCAAAGTTATTTCTTTCTTTTCTTCTTTCCTTCCTTCTTTCCTTTTCTCTTTCTTTCTCTCTTTCTTTCTTTCTCTCTTTTTTTTCTGTCTTTCTTTTTGACAGAGTCTTGCTCTGTTGCCCAGGCTAGAGAGCAGTGGCGTGATCTCGGCTCACTACAACCTCTGCCTTCCAGGTTCAAGTAATTCTTGTGCCGCGGCCTCCTGAGTAGCTGAGATTATGGCCACGCACCACCACACCTGGCTAATTTTTGTATTTTTAGTAGAGATGGGGTTTCGCCATGTTGGATGGGTTGGTCTTGAACTCCTGACCTCAAGTGATCCGCCCGCCTCGACCTCCCAAAGTGCTGAGATTATAGGCATGAGCCACCAAGGCGGCCATACAAAGTCTTTTCTTTAATAAACAGATTCACTTCTTTAACCATTTTACTTGTAATACTGTTTCCATTCTTGCCATCCTTATATCTCTGTATACATTCCAATTTACCAGTCAGCCTCTAAAAGTATAGACTCCAAAACTGAACACAATATTTCACATACTAAACATGAACTACCCAGAAAATTCATTCTTTTTCTTTGTATTTTATTAATAATGTAACCAACATTTCCTGATGAGATAGCTACACCAAAGTCATGTAATAATAATTCATTAAAGAGCCAGATGTGGTAGCACTCCTATAGCCTCAGCTGCACAGGAGGCTGGAGTGAGAGGATCACATGAGCTTAGGAATTTGAGGATTTGAGGCCAGCCTGGGCAACACAGCAGACCCTGTCTCTTAAAAAAATAATAATAATAATTCAATATTTATTTGGCACCTACAATGTTCAATATACTTTGCTTGTGCTTCCTAATCTCAGTTTAATAAAGGCTCTGAGTTCAGCATTTAAAAGTGTTATGATTACAGGGAAAACTTCTCAAAGGAAAATATGCTTCAACTGAGTTTGGAAAGGTGGGAGCCACCTGGACAAAGAAGGTGGCTATGGCTAACAGGTGCTCAGCCAGGCAAAGTCATCTGTATGGGCATTAACAATGGAAGTAGCATGATGCCATATAAGAATGATGAGAGAGAAGAGGATTCCTAAGGAATCCTCTTTATTTTGACAGCTATGGGATGTCATCAGCTTTTTAGCAGGCATCTTAGAAAGACTAAGTGGAATAACGGATAAAGTACTTACATGTTTAGCTCAGCACACAGCACGTACTAAGGGCTTGGTACAGGACAGCAGGTAGTTCTGGTGGGTTATTTATGGTTGTCGTGCACGTTTAGGGACAGAGAAGCTCATATTTGTATAATGCTTTTGAATTTTCAAATTTGTTTTGTATCCATCATTTCATTTCATGTTTAAAAGAACCATGTGAGACTCACTTATTTCATTTCTAGGACTCCATCCTAGGAAAATAATCCAAATAAGAATAAATTATGGAAAAATGCTTATAAGATGTGTTAAAATTTTAAAAGTCATAGTAGAAATTGCATATGTAGAACAATTTCTGTTATGCATTTAAAGTCGACTGAAAGAAAATGAACCAACATGTTTTTTTTCTGGATAATAGGATTATAAGTGATTGTTTTATTCTTTAAAAAATATTTCTATAATGGATATGTGTTATGTTTATAATGGAAGGAGTAATGTTTTACTTTTCATTTGTCTTTCTTAATCTTATCAACAATAACTTAGCCTGGGCAACAAAGCAAGACCCATCTCTACCAAAAATAAAAATAACAGCCAGGCACAGTGGTGCACGCTCATAGTCCCAGCTATTTGGGAGGCTGAGGTGGGAGGATCCCTTGAGTCTAGGAGTTCAAGGCTGCAGTGGCACTATGATGCCTGGGTGACAGACAAGACTCTGTCACAAAAATAAATAAATAAATAAATAAATAAATAAATAAATAAATAAAACCTTGTTGCCGGGCACAGTGGCTCACGCCTGTAATCTTAGCATTTTGAGAGGCCAAGACGGGTGGATTGCCTGAGGTCAGAAGTTCGAGACCAGTCTGGCCAACATAGTGAAACCCTGTCTCTACTAAAAATACAAAAAAAATTCGCCAGGTGGGGTGGTGGGCACCTGTAATCCCAGCTACTTGGGAAGCTGAGGCAGGGGAATTGCTTGAACCAGGGAGGTGGAGGTTACAGTGAGCTGAGATCACGCCACTGCACTCCAGCCTGGATGACAGAGCGAGACTCCGTCTCAGAAAAAAAAAAAAGAAAGAAAAAACCAGGGCACTCATTATTGTCTTCATTTTGTAATACTAACGCTTTTATCGATAACAATAACTATAACTCTTATTAGCACTTACTACATGCCAGGCATTGTCCTAAGCGCCTTAGTAGATATTAACTCATTTAGAATGAATTAATGAGAATTATAGGGAGCACTTGTCTCATCAGGATGTTTTTGGCTGTAAATAATAGAAATGTCTACTCAATCTGATCAAAAGAAAAATAGTGTTTATTGAACCACAGAACTGGAAAAGTCTAAAGGGGTAGGGATCAGGCATGGTTTTCATCAGGACCTCAGCTCATGGCTCTGTGATGCACTAGCTCCTCCTGGAAAAGCTTCACCTGCAGGCTGATGGCAGATCATTCGCAATAGTTGCAGGTCTCATCCTACATCTGCACAGGAAATTATCCAGAAGAAAAAACAGCTTCTTGCCCAGCCTTCCCAACAAGAGTCCTGACATTCTCTGGTTGAACAAGGTCACATACTCACCCCTGAGTCAGTAACTAGGGAATGGAGGTGGGAAGAGGGGGTGCAAACAAAACGCGCTGCATGCCTTCAGCCAAATGGGACCTCCCAAGGAATTGAGGCTGGGAGCAGTGTGGGAGGGGCAGATAACAAAATCAAATAGGAAGGGGGAGTTGGGGAAAGAGTGTCAAGCAGGCGGTAGACAGTGTTAATTACTTCCCAACACTCAGTTTAGTTTAGATCTTACTGCCAGGCTAGCCAAAAGTTACTCTTTCCCCCTCTTCCTAAATGTCCTTCCTAGCATCCTTATTTTTTGCTTCTCTATGTGTTATTCTGTGCATTATTGAATATATGCTTATTAAGTAGTGTTTATGAAACCCCTCAGATTTAAGTTACCTTGAAATTTGAAACTAAGTTTGAAAATCTTTGCGTTTAAGGTAAGATGCAGATCAAATTAACATATCCTCTTGTTTTTTCATTTTTATTGATGGTGTTTGTTTAATTAAGAAATATAAGAAGGGTCAGATGTGAGATGTGGTGGCTCACACCCGTAATCCCAGCACTTTGGGAGGCCGAGGCTAGAGGATCACTTGAGCCCAGGAGTTAGAGACCAGCCTGGGTAACATAGTAAGACCCTGATTCTACAAAAAATAAAAAAAATAAAAAAATAAAACTAAATCAGCCAGGCATAGTGGCGTGCACCTGTGGTTCAAACTACTTGGGAGACTGAGACGTTGATCCTAGGAGGCGGAGGCTGCAGTGAGCCCAGATCGCAACACTGCACTCCAGTCTTGGTGACAGAGTAAGGCCACATCTTTGGGGGGAAAAAAAAAAAAAAGGAAAAGAAACGCCAGAGAGTGAGCCCAGCTTACTTCTCAGGCAGAGCTTCATAAGGTAAAAGGGGTTTGGGGAGACCCCAAGGTCTATTCCTAGTTTGTTGTTTTTTGTTTTGTTTTGTTTTTCATACAACACCTTTATTATCATGTGCTATATTTTATTGACACATACATACCATATGATTCACCCATTTAAGATGTACAATTCAATGGTTTTTAGTATATTCACAGAGTTATGCAGCCATCACAATAAATTTGAGAACATTTTCTTCACACCAAAAGAAGTGTTGTGCCCATTAGGAACCACTCGCCGTTTCCCTCCAACCCTCCCTCCCCAAGCCTTAGGCAACCACAGATCTTACTCTCTGTATCTACAGATTTGCCTTTTCTAGACATTTCATATAAATGGAATCGTGAAGTATGTGGCCTTTGTGACTGGCTTCTTTCACTAAGCACAATGTTTTCAAGGTTTAACCATGTTGTACAATGTATCACTATTTTATTCCTCTTTTTCCATAAATATTAATAGTATGCCTTTTGTTAGCATATGGCTAGACCACATTTCTCTCTTCTTCTCTAAGATGAGGTCTTGCTCTGTCACCTAGGCTGGAGTGCAGCGGTGCCATCATAGCTCATTGCAACCTCTAACTCCTGGGCTCAAATGACCCTCCCACCTCCTGCTACCAGGTAGCTGGGACTACAGGCATGCGCCACTAAACCCAGCTATGCTGCGCAGGCTGGTCTCAAATTCTTGGCCTCAAACAATCCTCCCACTTCAGCCTCCCAAAATGCTAGGATTATTGGCATGAGCCATTGTGCCCATTTAATTTATCTGTTCAGCAGCTGATGGATATTTGTTGTTTCCACTTTTTGGCTATTAAGAATAATGCTTCTGGTTGGGCATTATGGAATAATGCTCTAGCCTGGGCGACAAAGTGAGACTTTGTCTCAAAAAAAAAAAAAAAAGAGATGGGTTTTCGCCATGTTAGCCAGGCTGGTCTCAAACTCCTGGCCTCCCCGAGGCTTAATAAGACTAAGTAATTTGTTTGACATTACGTAGCAAATAGGTGGAAATAACAGCATTTGAATCTTCCTCCTTTCAGAACTGGCTCTCTT
>NW_012109086.1:236089-237009 GCF_000951045.1 Mandrillus leucophaeus
AGTTCTGGGATTACAGGCGTGAGCCACCACGCCCGGCCCCAAGGACATATTTTTTTAAAGTCCCTTTTACCCCTGCTTGAGCAATTCCAACAAAAGGAGTTTGGAAGTGAAGAAAGAAAAGAAAGGACAGTTAAGACCTAGAAAAAATCATGGTAGTTAAAATGAACTTTGGAAGCTGTTTGCGGCTTTTTATTATTTATGCTTCATCTCTTATCAAAAACAAACCCAGTGTAATTGGCTTGTGTATGCTCAGTAGATACCTCAAAATCCTACAGTTGGTAGTAATTTCTTTCTGCCACTAAGTCACTCTGAATCATTGAACATTAATCAACAGTAAGGGATACTGGGAATTCTCAAGCGATTGAGAATTGCTGACCCTTAAATGCTGACAGGCCACAGTTACCAAATTCCAGGGCCAAACATATTCTGTATTTGTATGGTGATTGTATTTTCTAAAGCTAAAATTGAGACATATGATCTGATAATGAGATGAGATATTTTAACGCACAACGTTTTGCCGCCATACACACTTGACAGTTAAAAGAATATTTTGGCCAGACATGGTGGCTCACACCTGTAATCCCAGCACTTTGGGAGGCTGAGGCAGGCAGATCACTTGAGGCCAGGAGTTACAGACCAGCCTGGCCAACATGGCGAAACCCTGTTTCTAATAAAAATATGAAAAAATTAGCTGGGTGTGGTGGTGCACACCGGTAATCCCAGCTACTCAGGAGGCTGAGGCACAAGAATCACTTGAACCCAGGAGACAGAAGCTGTGATCACACCACTGCACTCCGCCTGGTCTACACTCCATCTTGGGGAAAAAATATATATATTTTGCCATTCTACTCCCTATTCATAATTGCTTTCATTGTTGTACATTGGGCAGCCCTGGTCTTTTTTTTTTTTTTTTTTTTTTT
>NW_012109086.1:240020-242368 GCF_000951045.1 Mandrillus leucophaeus
ACCAGACTAGACACATACTGCTTAAACATTACCACATATTTTACTGTGCATTTGTTAGAAATGACTGGTTTCGTCCATTTTCACTACTACTTCTGCAGATGATTACTTGAAAAAAGTATATGCTAGGCCAGCCATGGTGGCTCACATCTGTAATCCCAGCACTTTCGGAAGCTGAGGCTAGAGAACTGTTTGAACCCAGGAGTTTGAGACCAGCCTGAGCCACATCTCTGCAAAACATTTAAAAAAGAATTAGCTGGGTGTAATGGTGCAAGCCTGTGGTCCCAGCTACATGGGAGGCTGAGACGGGAGGATTGCTTGAGTCTGCGAGGTCAAGGCTGTAGTGAGCTATGATTGCACTACTGCACTTCAGCCTGGGCAACACGGCAAGACCCTGTCTCAAAATAATTAAAACAAAATAAAAATAAAAAATTTTAAAAAGTATATGCTAATTCTCAGTAGCTTTACTCTCAAACAGTGACTTGGTATCCAAATTCTGGAGGCCCTTTCATGTGGCTCTTTCTATCCTGACTTCTTATGAGATGTTGTTCATGATCACATTTCTGGCACACCTCCTTCAAAGCACAGTCAGCAGCATTCAAAGTGGCTCCTGGATGCCTGCCCTACAGGGACTTTTGATGATGTCTGTACTATTTTGAGATAAAAAGAGTTCTGCATCCAGCAGTCCAGAAACATTCATCCCAACATCAGCTTTTAAGTCCCTTGTTACATTTACATGACGGAGGCTGCTGAAGACTTGAGTTGTTTCCAGACCTAGTGTAGCAAGTGGCGTTTCACTCCTTTTTGAGATGACTTGCAGATGAGGCAAGGCGCTGATCACTACGTGGTGACTAACACCACCATCACGCCTTCAGATACTGCTAATTTTGGAATGGCCAGATTTGCTTCAGATCTTTTCAGAAAACCAGAGTCATTGTCACCTGTACTTGCTGGTATTCTCACACTAAATTACACGGTCATGGTAAAATATTATGGAATTTACACTCCTCTTGAGAATCATCTAACAATGATGTTAAATGTAATGATATGATAAAATATTCTTTTTTTGCCTTTGAGATGCATACTAAAAAGCATTTAGGGATGAAACTAAAGAGTAAGAGGTTGCTCCTAAAACAGACTATGAGAGGCAGACATAATTGAATATTTAATACAAGCAATTAAAAAAATGCATGCCCATTCCTCGAATCACTGAGATTTCACTCTGTGTGCAACCTTTCAGATCTAACACAAATTATTTACACTGAAGTGCACAGAGAACAGCAAAGATAAACTATACAGCACATGTGTCAAGAAGTGACATATTAGGTGAGGATAAGTGATACCTGAATATCACAAGATCAAGCTAACATCACCAAATAAAAAGATTGTAACAGTTTCAAGTCATAAAGACTGATGTATGGAGCAATAACCCATCCTTGCAAGGAGAAGTTATTCTTGCAGCGGTTGTTTTTAATCTTTGCTCTTGGCTGCTGCCCTAGATAAATTAAGGTTGAAGCTTTCAGGATGTATGAGGTTGAATTTACAGCGACAAAATGTGCAGGGCGTTCAGACCCAATGATTGCTTCCCTCAAGAACAGGTAAAGGATGGGTCGCCATCTGATTCTTTATCTGTGTGACAATTTGCTTAGTTCTTTATAAATTTTGGTTGGGGGAGTTCAATTGTGAGTTCTGTTGTTTTCTATACTCAGCTGCGTTGTGTGTCAATTCTAATTTAAATTCAGTGTCTGATGAAAACCAAAAAAAATTTAAAAAATCAACTCTCCACCATTCATCTATTATGTGTTATCCAAGACCTCTGCCTTGGTTTCTCAAACTGCTAACCCCCCTTTTTTGCCATTCCCTTGAGGAACTACAAGGACATATTTTATTTATTTATTTATTTATTTATTTATTTATTTATTTATTTATTTTTTGAGATGGAGTCTCACTCTGTTGCCTAGGCTGGAGTGCAGTGGCGCCATCTCAGTTCACTGCAACCTCTGCCTCCTGGGTTCAAGTGATTTTCCTGCCTCAGCCTCCTGAGTAGCTGGGAATACAGGCGCGCACCACCATGTCTAGCTAATTTTTGTATTTTTAGTAGAGACGGGGTTTCACTATGTTGGTCAGGCTGGTCTTGAACTCCTGACCTCGTGATCCACCCACCTTGGCCTCCCAAAGTTCTGGGATTACAGGCGTGAGCCACCACGCCCGGCCCCAAGGACATATTTTTTTAAAGTCCCTTTTACCCCTGCTTGAGCAATTCCAACAAAAGGAGTTTGGAAGTGAAGAAAGAAAAGAAAGGACAGTTAAGACCTAGAAAAAATCATGGTAGTTAAAATGAACTTTGGAAG
>NW_012109086.1:243143-254215 GCF_000951045.1 Mandrillus leucophaeus
TTTTTAGTAGAGACGGGGTTTCACCGTGTTAGCCAGGATGGTCTCGATCTCCTGACTTCATGATCCGCCCGTCTCGGCCTCCCAAAGTGCTGGGATTACAGGCTTGAGTCACCACGCCCGGCCAGCCCTGGTCTTAATCAAACCCTTCTGATACGGTTTGAATGTCCCCTCTAAAACATTACCAGTATACCAGTATTAGAAGGTGGGGCCTTTAAGAGGTGATTTGGCCAGGCCCTTATGAATGGATTAATGCTGTTTTGGGGAAGTCAGTTAGAATCTTAGGAGTTCTTTCCTGACAAAGGACGAGCTCAGCCCCCTTTTTCTCTGTGTCTCACACGCCTGCTTGTTCTCTTGCATTCTGTCATGGAAAGCCCCTTACCCAATGCTGGCACCATGCTCTAGGACTTCCCAGCCTCCAGAACCAGAAGCCAAATAAGCTTATTTTTTTAAAAAAAATGAAGTACCCAATCTGTAGTATTCTGTTACAGCTACAGAAAACGGACTAAGATGCATTGCGTTCATTAAGATGGGAACCAAACCAAAGAACACACATATTAAAGAGAAAAAAGTCTAAAATGAAATAGCAGTAAAGTAACTGGAGATCATGGTGCTCAGATGTTTAATATTCAGCAATGTTAGATCATTATTTTTAATAAACTTATTTTTTGCAACTGCCATTAGGCCATATTTAAAAAGGGTTTACAATTCTGGCAGATCTGATGTGTAAGAACAAAAAGAGAGAAAAGCAATCCTGCTGTATTTAGCACTGGGCAGATTATTCTGTATTTAGCACTGGGCAGAGTATTGTGTACAAATTTGGTTTCTCTAATTAAAGAAAGATGTGCGCAACTTGGGAACTGTCCCGAAAATTCAACCAAAACATTCAGAGACTAGAAAATAATCCATATGGAATTTATCATACAGATATACTCACACAAACGGAAAATAATGAATGTTCATGTTTACTCACTACATTATTTGTAATAGCAAAATATTGGACTCCATCTAGAAGTTCATGAATATGAGACTGGCTAAATGAATAATGGCACATCTCTAAAGTGAAATTTACTATAGCTGTAAAAAAGATTGAGAAAACTATGTTCTGTTGTGGAAAGATCTCTAAGATTCATTGTTAAGTGAAACAAGAAAGGTGCACAACTATGTATGTAATACATGCTACTATCATGTTAAAGTAAAAAGAGGAGTGATATATATTTATATCTGCTTGTGTGTAAATAAAAATAATCTCTGGAAGTAGACACATGAAATCAATAACAGTGATTGCTTATAAAGGGTAGGCAGGAACTTGATGAACAGGTGATGGAAGGATAGAGAGGCTTTTTATTGTATAGCTTTGTATACTTTTGATTTTTGATTTTTTCAAATGTATTACTTATTTGAAAACCCAAATAGATAACTTTAAACGAGCAACAAAAAGGAAAAGAAAGAATATGAAGAAGAATTGTTAGAGGGATGAGGACTTAAATTGTGTCTAAACTTATGAAGAGCCCTAAGTAACACATCTTATCTAAGTGTCTCCACAGTGTTAATTACCACATTGTTAACTCAATTGCAAAGACAAAGAATAAATGAATGGATTGTGCCACAATATAGTTCACTCATGATTCAAAGACATGGCTGTAATTCGCAAAAGAGAAGACCGAATTAGTAGCCGATTTTTCCAAAATGACAAAGAATTAGTCGATGAAAGAGTAACACAATTCACTATTCCCTAGACTTAATGATGGTTGAAAAGCACTTCATAGTTTGCAGACTGCTTTCACATATATTATCTCATTTGATCTATCTTTTTTTTTTTTTTTAAGAGACAGAGTCTCACTCTGTCACCCAAGCTGGAATGCAGTGGCACAATCACAATTTACTACAGGCTTGAACTCCTGGGCTCAAGTGATCCTCCCACCTCAGCCTCCTGAGTAACTAGGACTACAGGTGCACACCACCATACCTGGCTAATTAAAAAAAATTTTTTTTGTAGGAGTGGGGTCTCACTGTGCTGCCCAGGCTAGTCTTGAACTCCTGGCCTCAAGCAATTCTCCTATCTCAGCCTCCCAAAGTGCTGGTATTAAAAATGTGAGCCACCATGCCTGGCCTGATCCATTTTTATAAAAAGTTATGTGATATATAGGACAGAAACTTCTATTTTTATTTTACAAATGAGAAATGGAAATAAAGAGAAGATGAATACTTGCTGATGATCTCAACCACTAGAACATGATGTGAAATTGGGACTAGCTTGAGAAATGGGAGGCATGTGGGCTCTCAGTCATTGGACCTGCCCAGTCATTGGACTCCTTAGAAGTACTTACCGTGTTTGAATTCTTCTGCTTCTGCTTTTCAGCCTGACTTTATTGCTCAATTGTTAATTTTTCTCTACTCTAGCCGAGGGGTTTAGCTGAATTTCTGACTCATCTTGTTTCTTCATAGCAAAACGCATAGAAAAAATTTCTTTTTTCTCTTCCATCCATTCCATCTTAAATGTTAATGTATATAAGAATCACAAGGAAAGCTTATTAAAATACAGATTCCTGGCACCTCTTTCCAAAGATCCTAGATCCTGACTCACTGGGTCATCAATGGAGCCGAGAAATGTATTTTTTCATAAGCATATGACTATGATACAGGCAGTCTGACCCTAAATAATATGTTCAACAACTGAGACTATTGTAACTAGTAACTCTGCATGGCTAACTTAAATCAAAGAGGCTTCCCAGATCCCCTTGCAAGCTCATTATTGCTACTGCGAAGAGGCAAAGAAGAGGAGCTGGGAATGATGATTAGCCCCTAGTGAGTCAAGAGAAACCCATGGGGACAGCACGCCATGCTAATATTTGCCTGGCATTCAGGAGAAGACATAAAATTAAATAAAAATGAAAGAGATTTATATCCTTTACCTCTGAAATTCTGAAAGTATAAGATTAAAGTTGTCTTAGGGGGCCTAAATAAGCTGCCTCTTTGCTTCTAAGGAGAATTTCAAGTATTGACCATGTCTAGCAAAGACTTAAGTGGTTTGAGATTTGGTTACCCTAGTGACTGCCTGCTCCCTCTGTAGTCCTTTGGGATCTGGCAGGGCACATCTCCTTATAGTTCCCCAGTTCCACCGATGGACGAGGGAAGAGAAACAGCAGAGGCCTCTTCATGGCAACTCTTGTTTATATAACTTTCTCCTCACTCCAGTTCTGGGGAAGCCCCTAGTGTGGCTTCTTTGAGAGTTTTGGCCAACATCTATCATTCTTCAGCTGCCCTCTCCCTAAGAGATTATTTTGTGAAAGCTGCTTTAAAATTATGTAAAATGGCTTAATGCCTAAAGCACACATTTGTCATCTGCTAAAGGCTTTTACAGTTTTACATAACTTACTCAGTGTTTTTAACTTTGTACTTATGACCCAAGGCAATTATTCCAAAGGACACACTTTTATTAATGGAAATAATACATACTTTATAGATGTTCTAAAAATGTGGTGATTTAAAGTTTAAATGGTGTATTGAGTCATTCTAGAATACTCACAAAGCCCACCTCGGTAAAAGCCAAGTGGAAAAATCTAGAGGGAGAACGAAACTAATGAAAAATTCGATAATGGTACACTAGGTGAGATCACAGAAACAATGGGGAGAATTGTGAGAGAAGTCTCATGGGTTTTAGAAAGACGTATCACCAGAAATTTCATTTGCTAATTGCTTTTCCTTGATTCAAAGATAAGCAAGTGTCAACATAGCTCCTTGCCGTGTCTTTCAGTAGAGCATCTCCTCTACAAAAGTAGGCGTCGTTCTGAACTGGACCACTCACTGGCCTTAGGTAGTCACGTAATGCCTATTGGCTAATTTCCCGCTCTCTATACTCTACTTCTATTACTTGACCATTAATCTTCTTTCCAAGAAGGAAACACACAGATCCAGTAACTAGAAGTTTGTTTAAGGATGAAACTGCATTCTCTGTGACATTTGCCTCAAACCTCTAAACTCTTTCACAAATAAACAAAGCAAGGAGGCTTAGATGAGTGGATCTACTTCTGTCTCTTGGTGAGATCTTTATCTGAAGATTTTACAACATTCTCATTTAGGCGGGTCATGGAAAAATAAGCGGAAGATTTTATAACAGCTCAAAGGTGTAGGCCAGGACAGCTTGAGTGGCTGACCAGAAAGAACAGTCTCCAGGGAAAAGTAGAGAGGCCTCTGGAAAGTTCTGTCTTCATCACTCATGTATTACCCCGTTTCCTCATCCAGAGTTGCGCCACTAAGGGTTTTTTCTTTTCTTGTCTTGTCTTTTCTTCTTCTTCTTCCTTTTTTTTTTTTTTTTGAGACAGTGTTGCTCTTATGGCCCAGGCTGGAGTGCAATGGCGCAATCCTAGCTCACTGCAACCTCTGCCTCCCAGGGTTCAAGCGATTCTCCTGCCTCAGCCTCCCAAGTAGCTTGGATTACAGGCATGTGCTACCATGTCCAGCTAATTTTGTAGTTTTAGTAGAGACAGGGTTTCACCATATTAGCCAGGCTGGTGTCGAACTCCTGACCTCAGGTGATCTGCCCACCTCAGCCTCCCAACGTGCTAGGATTACAGGCGTGAGCCACTGTGGCCGGCCAAGAGTTTTTCAAAACTAGGAGACAGGTGGGAAGTTTGGAAAGCTATAACTGTAGCTGCTGCCACCTAATTACAGACCAGAACTACCAATCGTGATTTCCAAGGTAGAGACATATTCTACATCTGTGCACCAAAATAGCAGCCAGTAGTCACACGGGACTACTGAGCACTTGCTTGTGCCTTGTGTGACTGAGAAAGTAAATTTTTTTTTTTTAAATTTTTGTAGGGGCAGGGTCTCAACATGTTACCCAGACGGGTCTCCAACTCCTGAGCTCAAGCAGTCCTCCCACTTTGACCTCACAAAGTGCTGGGATTACAGCATGAGCCACTGTGCCTGACCAAGGAAGTGAATTTTAAATTTTATTTAATTGTGATAAATTTTAACTAAAATAGCTACATGCAACTAGTGGATACTGTATTGGACAGTGCAGTTCTAGACTTTCAGGTGACTTTTCTAGATATTAGACGCCAAGTCCAAATTTCTTTACTAGTGGAGTACTGCAACCTTCACCTTAACCAACTCCTGAGCTTGAACCCAGAGTAAAAGAAGTAGGTGGCTGAAAAGTGAAAGGGTGGAGAGAAAAAAAATACCCTAATCTATTATTAAGGTGGAAGGACGACATGTATACAATTCTAAACCAAGTAGATAAAAAAGAAAAATGTAGTTGATCATCTCAACATTTGGTGTCTATACTAGACCAACAAACTATTTTGCTTTTTTTTCCCCCTTAACTGAATGGAGCGAATTGGCAGATGAATTTGACATTCTGTAGTACAGTGAAATATAAATGAAAAACAAACACCAGGCAGGCCTAAGTGGATGTGGATTAAATTAAATATTTACACCCTACACAGCAGATCTTTTATACAGAACAAGTTTATAAACTAGGAGCTTCAATAATAAAAGGGGGCATGAATGGTTTTATTTATATCAACCTGCTGTTTGACACCTAGGCCACTGGCAATATATCCCAGCTGCCAGCAGGTGATTTAAGTATCACAAAATAGAGTTATCCAATTGTGTGTGTGTGTGTGTGTGTGTGTGTGTGTTTGATGGAGTCTTGCTCTGTTGCCCGGGATGGAGTGCAGTGGCATGATCTAGGCTCACTGCAACCTCTGCCTCCTGGGTTGAAGCAATTCTCCTGCCTCAGCCTCCTGAGTAGCTGGGACTACAGACATGCGCCACAAAACCTGACAATTTTTTTGTCTTTTTAGTAGAGACGGGGTTTCACCCTGTTGGTCACGCTAGTCTCGAACTCCTGACCTCAAAAGATTTACCAGTCTCGGCCTCCCAAAGTGTTGGAATTACAGGCGTGAGCCACTGCACCCAGCCTTCAATTGTTTTAAAACTGCACTTGTATGTATAAATAAACACAAAAGATGAGAGTTATGTACACCAAAAATGTCTATAGTTGTTATTTCTATTATTTTAGTTAGGTTATTGTTACTATTGCCTTTATCATTTTGTTTTCTTCAGATTTTTGGTGTTGAGCTGAAACTTTTTTTTTTTTTTGAGACAGGGTCTTGCTCTGTTACCCAAGCTGGAGTGCAGTGGCTTGATCATAGCTCACTGTAAAGTTGAACTCCTGGGCTCAAGTGACACTCCTGCCTCAGTTTCCTGAACAGCTAGGATGTCTGGTTAATTTTTTTTTTTTTTTTTTTTTGTAGAGAAAAGGATCTCACTATGTTGCCCAGACTAGACTGGAACTCCTGGCCTCAAGTAATCCTCCCACCTTGGCCTCCCAAAGTCCTGGGATTATGGGCCAAGGCAAATGGCCCTAAAACATTTCTTAAGAACACATTTTTTCAATAGAGAAAAGCATAGAAAATAATATAGTAAACACTCACGTACCTACCATCAAGATTGAACAGTTAGTTGTTCATAGTTCGTTATATTTGTTTTACACATTTCTTTTTTTGAAGAAAGAAAACACTATAGCTATAGCTGAAGCCCCTTGTGTACCCTTCCCCAGTGCCATTGCACTTTCTCCCCAGGAGCAACCTTTAATGTGAATTTAGAATGTTTTCCTATCTTTTTTCCTATCCATTGCAGGTGGGAGACTTTGTACCCCGATGCCCTGCCTCTCACAGTGTCTTAGGTAGCCCTGGTCTTAGGTTTTCACTCTGCCCCAAGAGCTGCCATTCTAAGTACTTTTCCTACGCACGCGCGCGCGCGTGTGTGTGTGTTTATGTTTATATATACATGCATTTATTGTGCATTTTAAAACACACAAAGCATGTATATGTTATATATGCATATATATGTAATATACACATATATATTATAAAAGCATATATATAAGTAATATAGATAAGAAGAAACATATGCTTTGTGTGTTTATTTTATTTTATTTATTTATTTTTAATAGAGTTTCACTCTTGTTGCCCAGGCTGGGATGCAATGGCATGATCTCAGCTCACTGCAACCTCCGCCTCTGAGGTTCAAGCGATTCTCCAGTCTCAACCTCCCGAGTATCTGGGATTATAGGCACCCGCCACCATGACCAGCTAATTTTTTGTGTGTTTTTAGTAGCAAGGGGGTTTTGCCATGTTGGCCAGGATGGTCTCAAATTCCTGGCCTTAGATGATCCACCTGCCTTGGCCTCCCAAAGTGCTGGGACTACAGTCGTGAGCCATCATGCCCGGCCTGCGTGTTTAAATATATGTGTGTGTGCGCGTGTGTGTGTGTGTGTGTATATATATGTATGCATACACAAACATCATGTAGTCCTGCTTTGTGTGTTTAAAAATGCACAATAAATTATATTGCATGTGTTTCTGCAATTACTCTTTTCATTCAATTTTATGTTTCTGAAAGATGTTAAAACATATACACATATCTTAATTAGAAAAATTATTTTTTGAAAAGGCCAGGAGCAGTGGCTCATACCTGTAATCCCAGCACTTTGGGAGGCTGAGGCAGATGGCTCATGAGGTCAGGAGTTCAAGACCAGCCTGGCCAAGATGGTGAAACCCCGTCTCTACTAAAAATACAAAAATTAACTGGGTGTGGTGGCACATGCCTGTAGTACCAGCTACTTGGGAGGCTGAGGCAGGAGAATCGCTTGAACCCAGGAGGCGGAGGTTGCAGTGAGCCAAGATTGTGCCATTGCACTCCAGCCTGGGCGACAAGAGCGAAACTCTGTCTTTAAAAAAAAAAAAAGAAAGAAAAATTATTTTTTGGCCGGGCACAGTGGCTCACACCTGTAATCTCAACACTTTGGGCGGCCGAGGTGGGCGGATCACCTGAGTTCAGGAGTTTGAGACCAGCCTGGCCAACATGGTAAAACCCTGCTTTTACTAAAAATACAAAATTTAGCCAGGTGTGGTGGCAGGCGCCTGTAATCCCAGCTACTCGGGAGACTGAGGCAGGAGAATCACTTGAGCCCGGGATGGGGAGGTTGCAGTGAACTGAGGTCTTGCCATTGTACTCCAACCTGGGCAACAGAGTGAGAAAAGAAAAAGAAAAATTATTTTCTAAAAGGTGTTCCATCAAAAACCACCAGCATGGCCGGGCGTGGTGGTTCATGCCTATAATCCTAGCACTTTGTGGGGCCAAGGCAGGCGGATTGCCTAAGCTCAGGAGTTGGAGACCAGCCTGGGCAACACGGTGAAACCCCATCTCTACTAAAACACAAAAAATTAGCCAGGCATGGTGGCTTGTGTCTGTAGTCCCAGCTAATCGGAAGGCTGAGGCAGGAGAATTGCTTGAACCCCAGAGACAGAGGTTGCAGTGAGTTGAGATCGCACCACTGCACTCCTGCCTCCTGGGCGACAGAGTGAGACCCCGTCTCCAGAAAAAAAAAAATTAAAAAAATAAATAAAATAATAATAATAATAAAAGGAAACTTTTTTCTAGAACCCTACGGTGTGTATTTTCACGTCGCCTCATTTGAGCTTCCTAAGAAGTCTAGGAAGCAGGTATTATTAGTAATCCCACCTAACAGATGGAGAAACATCATTCAAGAAGTTGAGACTTGGCCGGGCGCGGTGGCTCAAGCCTGTAATCCTAGCACGTTGGGAGGCCGAGACGGGCGGATCACGAGGTCAGGAGCTCGAGACCATCCTGGCTAACACGGTGAAACCCCGTCTCTACTAAAAAAATACAAAAAACTAGCCGGGCGAGGTGGCGCGCGCCTGTAGTCCCAGCTACTCGGGAGGCTGAGGCAGGAGAATGGCGTGAACCCGGGAGGCGGAACTTGCAGTGAGCTGAGATCCGGCCACTGCACTCCAGCCTGGGCGACAGAGTGAGACTCCGTCTCAACAACAACAACAACAACAACAACAACAACAACAACAACAACAAAAGAAGTTGAGACTTGCCCAAGGCTAAATAGTTAACAAGAAGTTAAACCTGAAATCACACCCTGGTTTCACTCCCTGGCTTTGCAGGTGGGAGATTGTGCACGCCGCCGACGCACTGCCTCTCACAGCACCTTGGGTAGCTCCGGCCTGGAGATTCTGCACCCCGCCAATGCACTGCCTCTCACAGCGCCTTGGGTAGCTCCAGCCTGGGGTTTTTTCATTTTGCCGTAAGAACGGTCAGAGGAGAGCAAAACGTTGTGCAAACTTCTCCCTTGCTGACCAACGAAAGGCAAGAGTCAAGAAATCAGGAAGAGGGAAGAGAAACAGAGCAAATGAGGAAAACAGAAAGAGGAAATAACAAGCTGGAACATTGGTGGCTCTGTGGTAAAAAGAGAGGAAAATATACATGGAGAGAAAATGGGCATTTTGGTCAAGTATAAAAGACAGAACCAGATTGCTGAAGATTGAGAAGAGAAACAGGTTAGACACGATTCTACCCCGCAGCTTTCAGTCCCTCCGCTGGGAACCCCAGGGTTGGAGGGTGGGGCGGGGAGTAACTCTTCACTTCCCCTAGAGCAGAGTTTCCCAAAATATAGCAGATACCAAAGATAATTTTAGATATTACAATAACAGGCATTAGTTGAATGGCAGGGTACAAAAATGAAATCTTTTGAAATTGTTTTAATCCTTCTCTCCCCAGTTGACTGAACAGTCTGAATCAAGTGGAGTAGCTAAAGAAATATTTTGTTTTCTTTAACTACCACCTTCCACCACACTCAATCTCTCGCTCCTTATAAGAAAGAAAGATTATTCCCTCTTTCCAAATATTTCCCATATTCTTGGTAAGCCCTTAACGTGAAGAAAGGTAAGTTTCCCTTAACTACCTCTTGGGCAGAGCCCATAAATGTCTGATCAGTTTTAGTTACCAGAAAAAGCCAGTGTAGTTTAAATTTTTAATTTCGTATCCAAATTAGTGTTTGCCTGGTGCCCTCCTGCATCCTTCCAGGTTCCTTTCTCCTCCACGGGAGGGAACACACGCCTCGCCTCCACAAGAGATGCCCTGTGGTCCTCTCTGGGCCGCACGGACCCTCCCTGGCTAGTGACGCCCGGTGTCCAGGAATCCGAGTTCTGACTCTCACAGCAATGTGAGGGTGAGTTCTTCGGTGAGCTGTGCAGTTCACTGACATGGGAGGGTCACCGGGGCTTGACAGCTTCAACTGTCCCTCAGCTCCCATTCCTAGGGGTCACGATTAGGGTCGCACACATCCAAACCCCACGGGGTGCACACTGGGCTCCCCAGGTCCCCTCACACTCCACAGGCTGCGAGCCACTTAGTTCCGACTATCCCAGTCTCAGCAACTCTCCCAGGCCCCTCACTGAACCTCCAAGTCATGCTGCCTCCCACCCCACCCCAACCCCTATCCCCAGCGTCTCCAGCTCCACTTCCACGGACTCTGGATGATGATGAAGCTGCAGGAGCAGCCGAGGCCTAGTGATGAGCCCTGAGGAGGTGTCTGGCCTCAGTCTTTCAGCTCTGCGGAATAGCGGGGAATGCAAAAGCCCTTCTCTGTTCTCAACCTTGGCCCCAGTCTCCGGTGTGATTACACCTAGCATGGCTAAGCCGCCTCTCTCACGCTTAGCCTCCTTTCTGTGCCTACTCAGAGACAGAGCAAGCCTTCTTGAGGCAACAGCATCTATCCACAAACTAAGACCATTTGGCCTTCCTCGTGCTTATTTTCACTGTACACTGTACAGTCATGCATTGCTAAACAACAGGATATGTCTGGGAAATGCATCATCAGGTGATTTCATCATTGTTCAAACATCCTAGAGTGCACTTTCACAAACCCAGATGGCACAGCCTACTACACATCCAGGCTGTATGATATAGCTTATGGTTCCCAGGCTACAATCCTGCATGATCATGGCTCACTGCAACCTCGATCTCCCGGGCTCAAGCAGTCCTCCCACCTCAGCCTCCCAAGTAGCTGGGACCACAGGCATGCACCACTATCTGTGGTAAAGTTTTGCATTTTTTGCAGAGATGGGGGGTCTCACCATATTGCAGAGGCTGGTGTTGAGCTCCTGAGCTCAAGTGATCCACTTGCCTTGGCCTTCCAAAGTGCTAGGATTACAGGTGTAAACCACCAGCACCTGGCCTCATTTATACAT
>NW_012109086.1:254970-257032 GCF_000951045.1 Mandrillus leucophaeus
TTTTTTTTTTTTTGAGACGGAATCTCACTCTGTCGCTCAGGCTGGAGTGCAGTGGTGCCATCTCGGCTCACTGCAACCTCTACCTCACCAGCTCAAGCGATTCTCCTGCCTCAGCCTCCCGAGTAGCTGGGACTACAGTGCCTGCCACCATGCCCAGCTAATTTTTGTATTTTTAGTAGAGCTGGGGTTTCACCATATTGGTAGGGATGGTCTCAAACTCCTGAGCTCAGGTGATCCGCCCGCCTCGGCCTTCCAAAGTGCAGGGATTACAGGTGTGAGCCACCATGCCCAGCGAGGTATAATTTCTACACCAAATAATGTCACAATTTTAAGTGTACTATTCAATAACTTTTAGTTGATCTATGGTTGTGCACCCCTCACCACAATCCAATTTTAGAACATTTCCATCACCCCAAAAAGATCTCTCATGCCCATTTGTTCTTCCTCTCCTGTTTCCCAGCCCCAGGAAAACCTAAGCTACTTTAAGTCTCCCTAGTTTTGCCTTTCCTCATGTAAATGGACTCATACAATATGTCATCTTTTTTGTCTGGCTTCTTTCACTTAGCATAATGTTTTTGCAGTTCAGTTATGAATAATGCTGCTATGAACATTCACACCAAGTCTTTGTGTGGACATATGTTTTCATTCCTCTTGGGTAGATGCCCAGGCATAGAATTGCTGGGTTGTATGGTAAATTTATGTTTAACTTTTTAAGAAACTGCCAAACTGTTTTCAAAAGTGGCTGCACCATTTTACATTTCTACCAGCAAAGCATGAGGGTGCCAGGTGCTGTACATCTATTATTTTGAATACATGTGTATGGGCATTTCATAACCACTGTTTTAGAGGTGAGAAACCTGTGGTTGCAAGAGGTTAGCTAACTTGCAGGAGGTCATTCAGCCTGACAAAGCCAGTATTCAACCCTATCTAGTTCCAAATCCCATCCCTTTCTACTGTGGACTGGCTCTGTGCAGGGTGTTTGTGCTGGTTAATAGGGCTGGGGGAGGGCACTGCAGTAACTCTGCTTCTAGCTTACTCTGTGGATCCACCCAAGTGATCAGGTGCATAATGGAGCCTGTAGCCAGGGAAAACAGAAGGAGGGCTAGTCTTTTTGGACCAGATACCAAGCCCCAACAATGATTTACATAACTTATTTGTCTCTCTCTTTTTTTTTTTTTTTAAATACAGAATTTCACTCTTGTTGCTCAGGCTGGAGTAAATGGTGCAATCTTGGCTCACCGCAGCCTCTGCCTCCTGGGTTCAAGCAATTCTCCTGTCTCAGCCTTCCGAGTAGCTGGGATTACAGGCATGCACCACCATGCTCAGCTAACTTTTTTTTTGAGATGGAATCTCGCTCTGTCACCCAGGCTAGAGTGCAGTGGTGCGATCTCGGTTCACTGCAACCTCCACCTCCCAGATTCAAGCAATTCTCTGCCTCAGCCTCCTGAGTAGCTGGGATTACAGGCAACCACCACCACACTCGGCTAATTTATGTATTTTTTAGTAGAGTCGGGGTTTTTCCATGTTGGTCAGACAGGTCTTCAACTCCCGACCTCAGGTGATCCGCCCACCTCAGCCTCCCAAAGTGCTGGGATTACAGGCATGAGCCACCGCACCTGACCATCTCTTTATGTTTGGAATGAAACTTCAGTCCAGGCCAACCAGTGACACAGCAAAGGAATAAGCTGAGCACTATAAAGAGTCCCCATCACTGTGGACTTTGACAGCCTCATAATCACTTGACTGGCCACAGAACAGGGAGAGGAGATTTTTGCTTTCCACTGTTCCTGAGTCAGCAAGAAGTTAGTTACTGAAATCACATCCGCTAACAAGTCCAGGCAACTGCTGACTGCATTGTTCCTGTTGCCTTGTTTTGTATGGCTGGCCAAAACACAAACAGCAGGGTGTATAAATTGATTATATAAAAACATGGGAAATGACACAGTCAAATTGAAAACATCAAGCAAAACTTACTGCTTTCTATAATCTTTATCTTCAGCAGGATTTTAATATAAGCCTAGCTTCTCTTATCCATATCTTTCTATATCACTGTCTCTAGGGG
>NW_012109086.1:258997-260376 GCF_000951045.1 Mandrillus leucophaeus
AAAAAAAAAAAAAAGAAAATATAAATGAAAGATCTCCATAGACTATTAAAAGCTGCCTATTCTTTACAAATATCATGGAGGTCAACATTTAGCAGTTCCGCAATGCTATTCTGGGAATTGGATGAGTCAAAACTATTAAGAGAATCAAAAAATTTAGCCAGTTTCAAATTAGCATATGCATTTGTAAATTTAATGATACATTAATGAGCTTACAATCATACTGTTCTGTGCTATTATACGTATGACAGCCATATAAGCAAGTTGACATAACAGAATTTTTATCAGACCCTTTAATTATATACATATAGACAGTATTTAAAAATTAAACTAGGTACAAAAAAAAAACTAGGAAAAATATTTGTAGCTAATTTGACAAGAGTTAGTATATATAGTGTTGTACAAAAAAGCTATTAAGATAAAACACTGTCTCCAACAGTGCTGATGGGCAAAAGGCATGAAAAGACAAAAGGGTTAATATGATTAACAGATAACATGGAAAAGTTATTCAATTTCAACTTCACCAGAAATCAGTATACCAGTTTTTGCTAAGCAAATTAGCCAAAGTTAAAGAAAGAACTAGTGACATCATCCAAAGCTTCTAAGTATGTGATAAAACAAGGAACTGATATATGTTTGGTGGCAGTATAAAATTTGTACAATCCCACAGTGTGGCAGTAAGTATATGCAAGGATCTTAAAAATGTTCATGCTTTTTGGTAATTTAACTTCTGGAATCTATACTTAAGAAATGATCCTAAATGAGAAAAAATATATACATTATGCAGAAAGACATTTGTCAAAATATTATTTATGGTTACAAACCACCTGAATATTGAACAGTAGGAGAACACAAGATAAATTATTGTATATTTATTTGAGGATATATTTATATAAATAGATATGATATGTTTATCAAATATTTATTTGAGCAAATATGAATCAACATGGACAACTTCCATAATCAAAATGTTGAAAAGGAAATGAAAGCAAGTTGTAGAATACTTTATACATTTCATGGTACTAATTATATAAAGTTTAAAACATGCAAATAATATTACATATTACTTAGCAATACATACATATGTGGTAAAAGTATAAAGAGTAGGCTGGGCCTGGTGACTCGCACCTGTAATCCTAGCACTTTGGGAGGTGAGGCGGGCAGATTGACTGAGCTCAGGAGTTCGAGACCAGCCTGGGCAACACGGTGAAACCCCGTCTCTACTAAAATACAAAATAAATTAGCTGGGCGTGGTGGCGTGCACCTATGGTCCCAGCTGCTTGGGAGGCTTAGGCAGGAGAATTGCTTGAACCTGGGAGGCAGAAGTTGCAATGAACCGGGATCGCGCCACTGTACTCCAACCTGGGGGACAGAGGGAGACT
>NW_012109086.1:262386-263790 GCF_000951045.1 Mandrillus leucophaeus
TGTATGGCTGGCCAAAACACAAACAGCAGGGTGTATAAATTGATTATATAAAAACATGGGAAATGACACAGTCAAATTGAAAACATCAAGCAAAACTTACTGCTTTCTATAATCTTTATCTTCAGCAGGATTTTAATATAAGCCTAGCTTCTCTTATCCATATCTTTCTATATCACTGTCTCTAGGGGCACTATGTTAGGGTAAACAAGCATGGAGTTGGCATTTTCACTCATCCGTCCTTGACGGCATGGCTGTGTCTTGTTTAGCTTCATATTCCCTGCAGTGCATAGCACGACGTTGTGTAACATCGACCTTCTTCCTATATCTTGCCTGGACTATTGTCATCTGTCTCCCAGCAGCCATCCTCCATCCATAGCTCCTCTATCCAGGCCATTTTCTACACTTCCTTTTGAATTGTCTTTCTGATATGCATCTTTTATTCAAGAATAAATGAAGACATTTTATTATTTTATTTTTATTTTTAGAGACAGGGTCTTGCTGTGTTGCCCAGGCTGGAGGGCAGTGGCGTGATCATAGTGCACTGCAGCCTACACCACCTGGGCAAGAGCGATCCACCCGCCTCACCCCAACTCCCATCCCCTAACAGCTGGGACTACAGGTGTACTCCACCACACTCAGCTAATTTTTCAAAATTTTTTTCCTTTTTTTTTTTTTTGCAGAGACAGGGTCCCACTATGTTGCCTAGGGTGGTCTTAAAGTCCTGGCTCAAGTGTGCTTCCTGCCTCAGACACCCAAAGCCCTGGGATTACAGGCATGAGCCACTGCACCTGGCCAATGACATTTTATTATTTGATTAGATTCATGGTGCTGCAAATATAACAAAGGTGATACCAAACATGTCTGCGTATTTTAAAGATGCCTATTGATCTATGGGATGGCCAAAATAAAATAAAAAATATTTTAAG
Organism: Mandrillus leucophaeus; assembly: GCF_000951045.1. NCBI lineage: Eukaryota > Metazoa > Chordata > Mammalia > Primates > Cercopithecidae > Mandrillus > Mandrillus leucophaeus. The sequence continues at coordinate 263,313 of NW_012109086.1, forward strand.
GCTGTCAATTGCTGTGAAACAAAGTCCATATTCTTTACCAGATCATGAAAGATCATTCTATAACCTGGTTTGCCCACCTACAGCTTTGTTCTTCACCATTCTCTTCCCCTTTCTGCTCTTTCTGGAAGGACCACTATTCATTCTTCCTGTATTTTTCAGCATGTGCCTCAGGCCTGGATATAGAACAAGTGTTCAGTAAATATTTCTTGTTAGATTGAGAGTTGCTTTGACCTGCTAAGAGCTATATTAATTCCATAAGCCTTCAAAGGAGACTTCTAAGTCCTAGGACATTCTTCATAGCAGAGGAGGTGTGAGAATGGTGAATAAATGACTACCTATTTTTACTCTTTTTCTCAGAGTAGAATCACTGATTCATTCAACCTATGTCTTGAATGTTTTTAAAGGTCAAATCTTTGTTTTGAAATTGTACAAATGGGTTGGGCACAGTGGCTCACGCCTGTAATCCCAGCACTTTGGG
>NW_012109086.1:266705-290282 GCF_000951045.1 Mandrillus leucophaeus
AGCGCCTCGTGGAGGGACTCCTCAAGTGGCCTCCCGATGAGCAGCGGCTATACGAGGACGACCAGCGTTTGGATGATGGCAAGACACTTGGCGAGTGTGGCTTCACCAGCCAAACAGCACGGCCACTGGCTCCAGCCATAGTGGGGCTGGCCTTCCGGGCAGACGACACCTTTGAGGCCCTGTGCTTCGAGCCGTTCTCCAGCCCGCCCGAGCTGCTCGACGTGATGAAGCCCCAGGACTCGGGAAACAGTGCCGGTGAACCAGCTGTGCAGTGAGGACCCCCGAGAGGCCTATTCCCCCCGATGAAAGAGATTTGGGAGTCTGAAAAAGAAAAAACATGGAAAAAGTTTGTACTATGACATTAAGTTAAATTACATATTCAAAATGATTACAGCTACTTGAAAGCCATCCAAAAATCTTGCAAAGAAATATCCCCCAAAGTTACTGTTTTTCACATTGGATGGTGATGTTACCTCCTTATTCCTTTAAAACATTTCCTTTATTTTCTCTTATTATTGACATTACAAATATAATTGAAAAACGGTAAACCTATTTTTAAAATAAGCATGATATATTCATTAGTTACTAAGCCATTTGTACTATTATGTCACATTTGATTTGTAAATTAATGTTCTGCTTAGCTTTGAGTCTAGCATCGTGTAAGATGTGGAAGGATGGAGAAGACCGGAGAGAGAGGAGGTTGGCAGGGACCTGAGTTTGTTGACAAAGGGTGAAACCAGGATGGGCTGGACGCAGTGGCTCATGCCTGCCATCCTAGCACTTTGGGCAGCTGAGGAGGGAGGATCACTTGAGCCCAGGAGTTTGAGACCAGCTTGGGCAATGTAACGGGACCCTGTCTCTACAAAAAAAAATTAGTCTGGTATGGTGTTGTGTGCCTATAGGCCTAGCTGCTCAGGAGGCTGAGACAAGACAATTGCTTGGGTACAGGAGTTTGATGCGGTGGTGAGGTATGATTGCATCACTGGACTCCACCCTGGACAACACAGTGAGACCCTATCTTAAAAAGAAAAAAAGAAAGCAAGGTGGGCCAAGACTTGCTGTTATAGATTCCTGAAGTATTTGAGGAAGCTTATTCTGATTGTGACGGGTAATCTAGGTTGGCTTCCAATGAGACTTGAAGTAGCAGCAAGGTTCCGTCTATGAAAGTATGGAACATAAATTCACTTTGTTGGAAGAAAGAATAAATGAATGGAAGAATAAGTCAGAGCTAATATTAATTTGAGGCTCTTAATTCAAGCTTAGATACTGTTATTTCAGTGATTTCCCATGGATCTTAGTATTTTAGAACTGACCTGGGTCTTGGAGAGCATTTGTTTTAACTTCTTTATGTTATGGCCAAACAAACTAAATTCCAGAGAAGCTGAATAACACCACCAAGTAAATAAAAGAGGGTATTTGGACTTTCCTTTCATCATATTATTAACTTTTTTAAAAGAAAGCAGGTGGGCCAGGTGCAGTGGCTCACACCTGTAATCTCAGCACTTTGGGAGGCCGGGGCAAGCAGATCCTTTGAGGTCAGCAGTTCGAGACCAGCCTGCCCAACATAGTGAAACAAATCAGCCAGGCATGGTGGCAGGTGGCTTTAGTCCCATCTACTCAGGAGGCTGACCTGTAATCCCAGCTACTTGGGAGGCTGAGGCAGGAGAATCAGTTGAACCTGGGAGGCAGAGGTTGCAGTGAGCTGAGATTGCACCACTGCACTCCAGCCTGGGCGACAGAGTGAGACTTCACCACAAAAAACAAAAGGCAAGTGGGAGCCTAATCTTTTTATAAGAAAATGTACTACAAATTCCTCGGCCTGCCCTTTGCCACTTATAGAAAACCCCTGACAATCTGGCTCCAACCTGTCTTTCCACCTTATCTCCCACTAATCCTCCAGAAAAGCATGGAATTTCTGTTATCCTCACCCATAAGGCCCTCCACCCTTCTCTCTGCCTATCTAAAACAATTCATCTTTCAAGGTACAACTAGAATACCAAGAGTATAATCCAGAGGTAATGTCATGAGTGCCTGAATTTGATTGAAATGTGTGGAAATGAAGTAGAATGGAAAAAGCTTGTGCTTAAGAAAGGGGAGAACAAAGAAGCCACGGGGAATAATAATAACAGTACTACTAATAATGGCAGTGTTAACTACTAACATTAAATGCATGCTTACGATATGCTAAGCCCTGTGTTAAACATTTTTTGTTCATTATTACACTTAATAATGTTCTCAGTAACTCTGAAATCATATATCAGGATTGTGTTACGTGTAACAGAAAACCTTATTATAAGAAGTCAGGTTTTTTTTTTCTTCCATTCAATAAGGAGGCCAGTCCAGTTTTGTGTGACCATGAGAGGTCACCAAGAACCCAGGCTCATTCTGTCTTCTTTCTCCACTATTCTTAGCGTATGTCTTTCATTTTCAAGGTCGTAATATAACTTTTCAAGACATTATATCTGCCTTCCAGAGAGAAATGCAGTAGGTATCTCTTTACAAGGACTTCTGTCAACATCTCTTTGATAAGAGCTATGTTACCTGGCTACTGCTAGTTGCAAGGAAGGCTGGGAGACCACCAAATAAAATTCCGTTAATAAAGAGGAGGGAGGGATGGATATTTAGGTAGGGAGCCTGCAGTGTTATCCTCAGTTTATAGATAAGGAAAATGAGGTATAAGAATACTAAGAGCCGGGCGTGGTGGCTCATGCCTATAATCCCAGCACTTTGGGAGGTGGAGGCGGGTGGATCATCTGAGATCAGGAGTTCCAGACCAGCCTGACCAATATGGTGAAACTCTGTCTCTACTAAAAATACAAAAATTATCCAGGTGTGATGGCGTGTGACTGTAGTCCCAGCTACTAGGGAGGCTGAGACAGGAGTATTGCTTGAACCCAGGAGGCAGAGGTTTCAGTGAGCGAAGATTGCACCACTGCACTCCAGCCTGGGTGACAGAGTGAGACCTCGTCTCAAAAAAAAAAAAAAAAAAAAAAAAAGAATGCTAAGAAACAGGCAAGGCATGGTGGCTCATGCCTTATAATCCCAGCACTTTGGGAGGCCAAGGCAGATGAATCACTTGAGGCCAGGAGTTCGAGACTAGCCTGGCCAAAACCCCGTCTCTACTAAGAATACAAAAATTGGCTGGGTGTTGTGGCACACGCCTGTAATTCCAGATACTCTGGAGACTGAGGCAGGAGAATCGCTTGAACCTGGGAGGTGAAGGTTGCAGTGAGTTGATATCGTGCCATTGCACAGCTGATATCCAGCGTGGGTGACAGAGTGAGACTGGGTCTCAAAAAAAAAATGCTAAGAAACAATGGGACAAGTAGATCTGACAGCATGGCCCATGTCCCTAACAGTTTGCATTATACGGCACATTTTTTTTTTTTTTTTTGAGACGGAGGCTCGCTCTGTCACCTAGACCAGAGTGCAGTGACGCGATCTCGGCTCACTGCAACCTCCACCTCCCGGGTTCAAGTGATTCTCCTATATATGGCACAATTTTTTAAATGGCTAAGTCCTACTCTCTACTTAAGGTGTGGTATAAACAATATCAGAACACATTTTATACTACTGTTTCCCTTCTTTGGTAGCTTCTCTTCCTCTTCCCTGCTGTCTTTTTCTTTCAGATCTCAAAGGGGAGGCTGTGGGTTTTGGTTAGAGCTGAAAGGAAAGAAAACTAGTGTCAGTCTTTTGTTTCCCATTTGAAATAGTGGCTAACTCTAGGAAACAATAGGACATATTGATGGTTTCATAAGACTTGGTGAATGATTAAGTGTGGAGCTTGATGTAGAGTCAAACAAAATCTTAAGGTTTTGACCACAAAGTTGTTATATGGACAATGGAAGATACATATTAGTAAGAAAGGAGAATTGTTGGTTTACTTTTCTGTGTTAAGTTTCAGATGTTGGCAAAAATTCCTGATGGGTATCAATAAATCTCGTGTAAGTCAGTCATAATGAGCAAGTGAGAAGAAAAATAAGGCAAACATATTTGTAAAAACAATGATGATCCTGTCCCTACTGGAATAATAAAATGTATTTGTTTTACCTATGTCGATACCTGTTTATAATACAGCTTTGCATGCCTAAAGATGAAAGAAAAGGCAGTATTTCACAGTTTTGAAGATAAGGCAACAATGACATTTAAAAATAAAAAGACCAGGCCGGGCGCCGTGGCTCATGCCTGTAATCCCAGCACTTTGGGAGGCTGAGGTGGGCGGATCAAGAGGTCAGGAGATAAGACAATCCTGGCTAACATGGTGAAACCCCGTCTCTACTAAAAATACAAAAAAAATAGCTAGGCATGGTGGCACACGCTTGTAGTCCCAGCTACTTGGGAGACTGAGGCAGGAGAATGGCGTGAACCTGGGAGGGTGGAGCTTGCAGTGAGCCAAGATCGCGCCACTGCACTCTAGCCTGGGCGACAGAGCAAGACTCTCTCAAAAAAAAAAACAAGAAGCATCACCAGTTTCTATCTATGTCTGCACTTGGGGACAGATGGCATTTTATTAACTTCCTACAAACCAATCTATAAATTGGGTGGATGGAATAAACACAAAAATTTGGGAATTCAGAGAGCCTCCGTGATGTATGACATTGGCAAAAATCAACTTCAGATCTCTAAATAGTGGTGAGTGCTGTAACTTTTCATCTCATGGAAACAGTTTATTTGAAGTGTGACAGGCTGGGCGTGGTGGCTCAAGCCTATAATCCCAGCAATTTGGGAGGCTGAGGCAGGCGGATGACGAGGTCAGGAGTTTGAGACCAGCCTGGGCAACATGGTGAAACCTCATCTCTACTAAAAATAGAAAAATTAGCCACACGTGGTGGCGGGCACCACTGGTCCCAGCTACTCAGGAGGCTGAGGCAGGATAATCACTTGAGCCCGGGACGCGGAGGTTGCAGTGAGCTAAGATTGCACCACTGAACTCCAGCCTAGGCGACAGAGCGAGACTCCATCTCAACAACAACAACAAAAAGAATGTCACTGTCTTTTTAGTCTTCTCATAGGCTTTATTGCCATATGTGCTGGAAAAATCCATCCAAATTTTTTCATCTGATTTGCATGAGCAATATCCATGTCTGAGGATTATTCATGGATTACCCATAAATATTCAGAACAATGTTCCTGTAGATCTTAATCTTTGCTATATTTGGCTTAGGGTTTTGTTTTCTAAAAAATTTTCCATTTCCTTTCTCCCATTCACCATAAGATTCTCCCTAGTTTACCATTTGGTCAGCCACGATATTTGCAATCTCACTTGGATCAAATGGGACTATGTATATGAAAGGCTCTGTGTGTTGTAGAACACTATACAGAAAGACGGGTTTTACTCAAGATAAAAATATTTTGTCCTGTATTGAGTTTTTAAAATTAAGCTTTAAGTAAACAACAAAAAAGATGTCTGAATGTCTCATCAGTGAAAATTCTTAGAAAGTATTTTCAATGCTGGCCGGGCACGGTGGCTGAAGCCTGTAATCCCAGCACTTTGGGAGGCCGAGGCAGGGGGATTACAAGGTCATGAGATCAAGACCATCCTGGCTAACACGGTGAAACCCCGTCTCTACTAAAAATACAAAAAAAAAATTAGTCGGGCGTGGTGGTGGGCGCCTGTAGTCCCAGCTACCCGGGAGACTGAGGCAGGAGAATGGTGTGAACCTGGGAGGTGGAGCTTGCAGTGAGCCGAGATCGTGCCACTGCACTCCAGCCTGGGCAACAGAGCAAGACTACGTCTCAAAAAAAAAAAAAAAAAAAGTATTTTCTATAATGTTTTCTGGGAGCTGTCATTTAAAACACGAATCATCCATATCTTCTTAGCCTACTCTACTAAAGGTTTTGTGCTTGCTTTTGTTTTTCTCTTTACATTTTCCTTCCCAGTACTACTTCTCCGCTCTTGTTTGTAAGGAAAGCAAGCAAACCACTGGCCCAAAGTCTACAACTGTTTTTCTCTTCCATCCCTATTATGTTCTTTTGTCATTTCCCCTATTATTGTTCAGCTAGCCATCAAGCCAAATTATAAACAGGGGGGAAGAAGATGGCAAAAGGCCACCGTTTCTTTAAAACAGGCTGGAAAGCAACCTTCTCCAACAAACAGGTAGCAATCCAGCACAAGTGAACGCACACAAAGGGGCCACTGGGCTGCGACCCGTTAACTCCCTTGGGACCAACTGGTGCGATCAGAGGAAAGAGAATCACAGATTGCTCAGTTGTATTTCCTGCTGTCAGTGAGGAGTAGAGAGAATCAAAACTAGGCTTGGCAAGTGAACAGATAGATCATAGGCAAAGTGGTGGAACCAGTCAAGCGTGTCTGGGGCAGAAACCTTGACCTCAGGCATTCCAGAAATCATTTCTAACAATCGAATCATCTCACACATCTCATTTTTTGAAGGATCAAGTTAAGTGCATAGTAGGCTCATGAACTTGTATTTTTCTTTGGCATTTCCTGTAATTATTGTTACTATTTAGGGAAAACTATTAATTTGTATTTATTTTGTGTCTAGTCACCAAACTCTCTTGTAGACTTAATTGTATACTCTGCATGTAACGATAATTTTGTTTTCTCTTTTCTAATAATTATCTCTTATTTTTGTTGTGTTTTACTGCATTGGTTTGAACTTCCAAGGCAGTGCTGTTTGTTTGTTTGCTTGTGGAGACAGGGTTTCACTCTGTTGTCCAGGCTGAATGCAGTGGTATAACCATACCTCACTGCAGCCTCACACTCATGGGCTGAAGCAATCCCAGCCTCAGCCTCCAGAGTAGCTACTACTACAGGTATGTGCTACCATGCCTGGCTAATTTTTCAGTGTTTTGTAGAGAGTGGGGTATAGCTATGTTGCCCAGGCTGGTCTCGAATCCTTGAGTCTCAATCAATCTTCCTACCTTAGCCTCCCAAAGTGTTGGGATTACAGTCATGAGCCATTGTGTTCAGCCTCAAGGCAGTGTTAAATAATTGCAACATATGGGGCATCGTTGTCACCTCCTTTTTTTTTTTTTTTGAGACGGAGTCTTGCTCTGTTGCCCAGGCTGGAGGGCAATGGCATGATCTCGGCTCACTGCAAGCTCTGCCTCCCAGGTTCATGCTGTTCTCCTGCCTCAGCCTCCCGAGTAGCTGGGACTACAGGCACCCACCACCATGCCCGGCTAATTTTTTTATATTTTTAATAGAGACCGGGTTTCACTGTGTTAGCCAGGATGGTCTTGATCTCCTGACCTCGTGATCCGCCCATCTCGGCCTCCCAAAGTGCTGGGATTACAGGCGTGAGCCACCACGCCCGGCCGTCACCTCCTTAAAACAAAACAAAAAACAAAACAAAACAAAAACAAATAGAGACGAGGTATCACTATGTTGCCCAGGTTGGTCTCAAACTCCTGCACTCAAGTGATCCTCCTGCCTCAGCCTACCACAGTGCTGAGATTACAGATGTGAGCCACCATGCTTGTCTCTATTTTTCTTTTTATCATCTCTTTTTTATAGGAATGCTTCAGTTGATTATCATAAGTAGGATATTGTAGGGGGTTGAATTTTATCCCCCTAAAAAGATACTCAAGGTCTAATCCCTCTCCCGCTCCTCATACCTGTCAATGCAACCTTCTTCAGGAATAGGGCTTTTGTAGATGTATTAAGTTAAGATGAGTTTATACTTGATAAGGGTGGACCCTAAATACAATGATTATTGTCCTTGTAGGGAGAGGGAGATCTGGAAATGAACACAGTTCAGGGAAGACGGGCAGGTGAAGGCAGAAGCAGAAAGTGAAGTGATGAAACTGCAAGCCAGGAAATTCCAAGGATTGCTGGCGAACACAGGAATTTAGGAAGAGGCAAGAAAGAATTCTTTCCCAGAGACTTCTGAGGGAATACAGCCTTGCCAATAGCTTATTTCAGCCTTCTAGATTTCAGAGCTGGGAGAGAATGAATGTCTATTGTTTCAATCTTCCAGTTTATGGTGGTTTGTTCCTAGGAAACTAATACATATGTTTTTTATATTTGAAAATAGGTATTTAAGAACATTTCTACTTCTCTTTGACTAGGATATTTTGTAAAATTAATAAGGAATAAACACTCTTTAATCAAATGAGTTTTTAGCATCTTGCTTGCTAAAATGTATGCATTTTTTTAAAAGTATGTATTTTAGTTTTAAAATTGTATGTGTATATGCACATAAATTTCATATTTGTTATAAATCCATAAATGCAATCATGTTATATATCTTGGATTTTACGTTTTTCATATTGTGGTCTTTTTCTTCTTGTTTTCCTTCTTGTTTTGCTTTGCGTTCTCCTCTTCTCCTGCCTACTTCACCCTAACCCACATACCCAGGTAACTGTATATTCACAGATGTTTATATATTTGCATACACACACACACACACACACACAGATTTTTTTTTTTCAATATTTGTTTTACAGAATGAAATATCACACATGGGATGGTCAATTTTATGTGTCAACTTGGTTATTCCCTCAGTTACTAATCTAGCTGTTGTGATTAAAGTCCATAATCAATGACTTTAGTAAAGGAGAATATCTTAGATAATCTGGTTGGGCCTCATCCGTTCAGTTGAAAGGCCTTAAGAGTAGAACCGAGGTTTCTGGGAAGAAGAAATTCCACCTGTGGGTAGCAGCCTCAGCCCATGCCAGAGAGTGCCACCTGCCCTTCCTTATGGCCTGCTCTATGGATTCAGACTTGCCTAGCTAGACCTGATGATTAATCGATCAATTGTGTAATTGAATTTCCTTCAACAAATCCCTTATGATGTCTCCTGCTGTTTCTGTTTTCCTAATTGAGCCCTGACTGATAGAATAGACTTTTTCTCATTTTGCCTTTTTCGTTCAGCAATATATCTTGGAAATTATTCTAAGTCCACTGACATAGCTATTGTTCATCCACTTTAATTGCTGCATACTATTTTATGGTATAGATGTGCCATTATTTTTTGACTGTTTCCAGTTTCATGCCATTATGGAAAATGCTGACTTAAATGCCTTATATTGGTTCTTTTCTTTCCTCAAGATAGAATCCCAGAATGGAGAATTTTTGAGTTAAAACAATTATACAAATATTTCCTATAATATGTAGAGTCATAGTCATCCCTTGGTATCCTTGGGGATGGGTTCCAGGACACCTGTGGGTACCAAAATCCACATATGCTCAAGTCCCTTATATAAAATGGCATAGTATTTGCATATAACCTAGACACATCCTGCCATATACTTTAAATCCTTTCTAGATTATATATTATAATACCACATAAAAGTGATCGTCAATTTTATGTGTCAACTGGTTGGTTATTCCATCGACTACTAATCTAGGTGTTGCTGTGATGAAAATCTATAATCAATGACTTTTAGTAAAGAAGTATATCTTAGATAATCTGGGTGGGCCTCATCCAATTAGTTGAAAGAAGGGAAGGGAAGAACTGAGATTTCTGGGAAGAAGAAATTCCACCTGTGGATAGTAGCCTCAGACCATCAGCCTCAACAACAATACAATGTAAATGCTAGGTAAATGGTTGTTATACTGTATTGATTCTTTTTTTTTTTTTTTGAGACAGAGTCTTGCTCTGTCACCCAGACTGAAGTGCAGTGGAACGATCTCCCCTCATTGCAATCTCTGCCTCCTGGGTTCAAGCAATTCTCTTGCCTCAACCTCCCGAGTCGTTGGGATTACAGGCGTGCACCACTAGGCCCAGCTAATTTTTGTATTTTTAGTAGAGATGGGGCTTCACCATGTTGGCCAGGCTGCTCTCAAACTCCTGAACTCAGGTGATCTGCCAGCCTTGGCCTCCCAAAGGGCTGGGATTATAGGTATGAGCCACTGCACCTGGCCTTGGGTGGGGACACAACCAAACCATATCACCACTATATACTTGATTCTTATTTGTATTATTTTTTATTGTAGTATTATTATTTTTAATTGCTTTTTTCCAAATATTTTCAAATCTTTGCTTGGTGGAATCCATGGATGGGGAACCTACAGATACAGAGGGTGGACTGTATACCTTTATACATATTTAATTTTAATTGATGTTACTACCTCCTTTCCTAAAAAGCTGGAACAATTCATAGCACCACTAATGTTGTATGAAAATACAAAGTCATAGGTGCTACAGTTCTTTTTACCTTTTTTCTGTCTGATGAACATAAAGTGATATTTATAATAATAATTACTTTAATTTCCATATTCCTGATATGTAGTTTGAGCACTTTTAATACAGCTTCTGGCATTTGGATTTGTTTTCCCTAAAATTTTCTTGATATTCTGTGTCTATTATTAGGTTGTTTGCCTTTTCTTATAAATTTGTAAGAAATTCCTCTTTGTTCTCTGGCCTTGCTCGGTGGCTCATGCCTGTGATCTCAGTATTTTGAGAGGCCAAGACTGGTGTATTGCTTGAGCCCAGGAGTTCAAGACCAGCCTAGGCAACAGAGCAAAACCCTCTCTCTACAAAAAATAGGCCTGGCTCAGTGGTTCATGCCTGTAATCTCAGCAATGGGGAGGCCATGACAGGTGGATCATTTGAGCCCGGGAGTTTGAGAACAGCCTGGGCAATATGGCAAAACCCTACAAAATAAAAAATAAAAAAATTAGCCAAGCATGGTAGCGTGCACCTGTAGTCCCAGTTACTTGGGAGGCTGAGGTGGGAGGATTGCTTGAGCTTGGGGAGTCAAGGCTACAGTGAGCTGTGACTGTGTTACTGCACTCCAGGCTGAACAGCAGAATAAGACCTTGTCTCAATTAAAAAATAAATAAAAAGAAATTATTCTTTGTTTTATCACAAAAATTTTAATGTACTGTTTATTGAATTTATTTATGGTGTATATAGCTGAAGTTTTTGTTTAGCTGTTTGTAAATATGCGTATTGTCTTCATTATAGTTTTTGTTTGTTCGTTTTTACAATTACAGCTTCTCAGTTTCAAAACTTGGGTAAAGGTCATCGTTGTCCCTAGAAGAGATGGTACAGGTAGTATCTTAGATTGTCTTGCAAGATGTTTATTACTTTATTGTTGTATTTGTCTTTAGTCTTTTTTTAATGATATATTCACCTAAAAAACCCCAAGAGATCATAATAAATCTTAATCATATTTTAAACAAAGGGAGAAGTAAATTCTCCTTTTCAAATTCTTAGCCAATTTAAAAATGTTCTTTGATTAATATAATTTTCAGAAATTCCAAAGCAATTTTAATAGCATTGTTGAGCTATAATTGACATATAATTTCAAAATATTTCCTTTGGAACTTTTGCAATCCTTTCCCTGCCAACCTTTCTTTACTCCCCAGGCAATCCCTGATCTGCTTCCTATCACTACAGATTAGTTTGCATTTTCTAGGATTTAATATAAATGGAATCATGCAGTAAATACTCTTTTGGGGAGTCTGGTTTATTTTACTTAGGATAATTATTTTGAGATCATGTTGCACATATAACTGGCTCATTTCTTTTTATTGCTGAATAGTACTAGATCGTATGGATATACGACTTGTATTGGTCCATTTTCATGCTGCTGATAAAGACATAGCCAAGACCGGGCAATTTACAAAAGGAAGAAGTTTAATTGGACTTAACAGTTCCATGTGGCTGGGGAAGCCTCACAATCATGGTGGAAGGGAAGGAGGAGCAAGTCACATCTTACACGGATGGCAGCATGCAAAGAGAGCGAGAGAGCTCTTGTGCAGGGAAACTCCCCCTTATAACACCACCAGATCTTGTGAGACCCACCCACCATTGCAAGAACACCACGGGAAATACCTGCCTCCATGATCCAGTTGCCTCCCACCGGGTCCCTCCCACAACATGAGGGAATTCAAGATGAGATTTGTGGGATACAACCAAACCATATCACCACTATATACTTGCCCATTCAAATGCTAATGAACAATCTAGTTTTTGGCTATTACCAAATACAAACATTCATATACAAGGCTTTTTTTCTGTGTGTGAGATAGGGTCTTGTTCTGTCATCTAGGCTGGAGTGCAGTGGTGCAATCATGACTCATTGCAGCCTCAACCTCCTGGGCTCAAGCAATCCTCCCAACTCAGCCTCCTGAGTAGCTGGGACTACATATGCATATCACTATGCCCAACTAATTTTGTATTTCTTTGCAGAGATGAGGTTTTACCATGTTGACTAGACTGGTCTTGAACCTCTGGGCTCAAGGAATCCACCTGCCTCAGCCTCCAAAATTGGGATAGCAAGCATGAGCCTCATATACAGATTTTTATATGGACATATGCTTTCATTTTCTCTGGTAAATACCTAGGAGTAGAAGGACCAAGGCATATGATAGGTATATGTTTAATGTTTTAAGAAACTGCCAAGCTTTTCCCAAATTGCTCATACAATTTATATTCCCACTAACAGTTATGACAGTTCCAATTGCTCCACATTTTGTCAATTCTTGATGTGGTCAGTCTTTTTAATTTTTTGGACATTAATAATACATACACACCTATTAGTGGTATTGCATGTGGTTTTTTTTGAGACAGAGTCTCATTCTGTCACCCAGGCTGGAGTGCAGTGGCACAATCTCAGCTCACTGCAACCTCTGCCTCCCGAGTTCAAGCGATTCTCTTGCCTCAGCCTCCCGAGTAGCTGGGATTACAAGCGTCCTCCACCATGCCCGGCTAATTTTGTATTTTTAATAGAGACAGGGTTTTGCCATGTTGGCCAGGCTGGTCTCGACTCCTGACCTCGTGATCCACCCGCCTTGGCCTCCCAAAGTGCTGGGATTACAGGCATGAGCCATTGTGCCCAGACTGCATGTGGTTTTAATTTGCATTTCCCTAATGACTGATGATGTACAGCATCTTTTCATGTGATTATTCACCATGCATGTATCTCCTTTGGTGAGGGGTCTGTTTATTTATTTTTTTCCAGTGAGAAGCCTGCTGTGGTTCTTTCTTTTGTTCCCCTATATGTAGTTTGATCACTACTCTGCTGAAGATTCAAGGGGGCCTTCTGTACATCTCCAGAGCTCTCTATCTCTGTGTAGCCCTCTTCTGACACTCTGCCCTGCAAACTCGAGTCTCCCTGGAAACCCAGTCATGTCTCCTCAATTGAAAGAAATTGCCAAGCTCCTCCAGGGTTTTTCACTCTGCACTGCAGTGTGTCATTTTCTGCAGGAAGTTTACTAGAGTTTCTAGAGCTTACTGCAGAGTGCGAAGCATACTGCAGCTCTAGATAGCTGGAGGAATTGTGGTGCAGGTCTCCTCTCTTTGGTTTCTATCCTTTGTTCCCTTATGTTCACTTTCTTAAACGTTGTAATTTTAAATACTTTGTCTGATTTTTTTTTTTAGTTGTTTTAGGTGAGGGAATAAATACAGTCCCATTTTTCCCTCTTGGCTGAAAGCAGAAGTTCTTTACCAAAATGTTTCTGAATTTATATAAAAATAGTACAAAACAGTGTATATGTTTTCTCATGAATTAAAAACTTTTTTATCTTTCTGTAGTGGCCTGATTTATCTCTGGCAGCGCTTTCTGTCTTAAGATCTATTTTGTCTGACAGTAATTCTAGTTTTCCTTCAGTTAGTGTTTGCCTGATGTCTTTTTCTACATTTTGAATTTCAGCACTTGCTGTGTCTTTTTTTTTTCCCTTTATTTTTATTTTTTAAAGTTTTTTTTACCCATGACACCTGCCCAGGAGGTCCTGAAAACATGTGTCCCTGTGTCTTTATTTTTCAGATGTCTTTTTAAAAACAGCTTGTAAGTGTGTGTGTATTTGTATATACATTATTTGTGACTATCTTTTTCTTTTTGTTGTGTTGTTTAGTTGCTTTACATTTATTATGATGTAGATTTATTATTATTATTATTATTATTTTTTTTTTTGAGACAGACTGTCACTCTGTGGCCCAGGCTGGAGTGCAGTGGCGCCATCTCGGCTCATGCAACCTCCGCCTCCTGGGTTTAAGTGATTCTCCTGTCTCAGCCTCCTGAGTAGCTGGGATTACAGGCACCTGCCACCACGCCTAGGTAATTTTTGTATTTTTAGTAGAGACAGGGTTTCACCCTGTTGGCCAGGCTGATCTCAAACTCCTGACCTCAGGTGATCCTCCCACCTTGGCCTCCCAAAGTGCTGGAATTACAGGTGTGAGCCATTGTGCCTGGCCAAAGATTTTTTTAATGATCATAGATTTGTAATATATGTTAGCAGATCATATCCTCAGAAACCTACAAGTTTGTTTCTTTTTTCCTAATCCCTGTGCTCTTTTTCTTTGTCTTATTTGCATTGGTTAATCTTTCAGGACCATGTTAATTAGAAGTAGGGTAACAGCATCCATCACTTGTTCCTGACATTCAGTTGGAATGCTTTTAAAAGTTTAGCATTAATTATATTTGTTGTGATGGCTTTTTGGAACCAGTTTCTTTTCCTCTTCCTCTTCCTCTTCCTCCTTCTCCTCCTTCTCCTCCTCTTCTTCTTCTTCCTCTTCCTCTTCTTCTTCTTTTTCTTTTTTTTGAGGCAGGATCTTGCTCTGTTGCCCAGACTGGAGTGTAGTGGTGCAATCTCTGCTCACTGCAACCTCCACCTCCCAGGCTCAAGTGATTCTTCTGCCTCAGCCTCCTGAGTAGCTGGTATTACAGGTGTGTGCCACCAGGCCCGGCTAATATTTGTATTTTAAGTAGAGACAGGGTTTCCCCATGTTGGCCAGGCTGGTCTTGAACTCCTGACCTGAAGTGATCTGCCTGCCTCGGCCTCCCAAGTTGCTGGGATTACAGACATGATCCACCATGCCTGGCCTTTGGATCCAATTTCTATTATACTGATGAAATATCTCCTTATTAAAAATCTCTAATATCATAACATTTGGGTTTCTGCTTAAGGCTTTCTCATATTAACTGAATTTTACTCTAAAATATAATTATCTGATGTGCTATGAAATACGAATTCCTGCTAAAGCCTTTCCTAAATCCAAGGTATTCATAAGGTTTGAATGAGTATGAATTCATTGGTGTCAGATGTGGCACGACTTCTGTTTGAGAGATTTCATTAGTTTTTTTCACTGGCATTGGTTCTCTTATGTAGAGCACTGGTTAAACATGGAGTGAAGGCTTTACCACACATTTTACATTCATACTGTTTATTACCCGTGTGGGTTCTTACACGTACAGTAAGCAGTATGACACAGAGAAAGCTTTTCCACCCTTAGTGGATTCATAGGGTGTTTCCCCCGTCATGAATACTGTAATATTTAATGATGAATAGCTTGTGACCTAAGATTATTGTGCTTCCATTATCTTCACAGGGCAACCCTCAGATCTGAATTTTCTTTTCTTCCCTTTTTATTTTTTGAGACAGGGTGTCACTCTGTCACCCAGGCTGGAGTGCAGTGGTGGGATTACGGCTTACTGCAGTCTCCGCTTCCCCAGGCTCAGGTGATCCTCCCACCTCTGTTTTTGCATTTTATTTTTAGTAGAGATAGGATTTCACCATGTTGCCCAGGCTGGTCTTGAACTCCTGTGCTCAAGCGATCCACCCATCTTGGCCTCCCAAAGTGCAGGGATTACAGGTGTGAGCCACCATGCCTGGCCTCAAATCTGAATTTTCTCATGCCCAGTGGAATTTGATTTGCCACTAAGTGCTTTCTCACCTTCCCTACTTGCGTAGGGTTTATCTCCAGTATGACCTCTCTGGTATGAAGTTTGACTTCTGAATAAAAGCTTTTTCATACCTACTACATTCATAAGATTTCTTTTTTATATGGATTATGTGATGAATAATGAAGTTTTCCTTTTGGCTGAAGATTTTCCACATTTCTTACATTCATAGAGTTCTCAGTCTTTACAGTGTGAATGTTCTGATCTTTAATGAAGTATTTCTTTTAGCTAAGACACTTCCACATCGATTCCATTCAGGGCTTTCTTTTCTGGATGAATTTTTCTCATGCTCCGTGAGATTTGATTTGCGATTGAAGGCTTTCCTACCTTCCTTATGTGCATAGGAAGGACAGTCTCTCCAGCATGTCTTCTTTGGTGTCTAATGAGCCTTGACATTTTAATAGCAGTTTTTCCTCCCTGTTATATGATTTCCTCCCTGTTATATGATTTCCTCCCTGTATAGTTTTCTTTTTCTCTGTCTTTCTCTCTCTCTCTCCCCTTCCTTCCTTCTTTGTCTTTCTCTCTCTCTCTCTCTCTCTCTCTCCCCCTTTCTTCTCCTTCTTCTTCTTTTTTTTTTTTTTTTTGGAAATGAGGTCTCACTCTGTTACCCAGGCTGAAGTGCAGTGGCACAATCATGGCTCACTGCAATCTCAAATCTTCTGGGCTCAGGTGATCCTCCCACCTCAGCCTCCCAAGCATCTAGTACTACAGGCATGCGCCAGCATGCCAGGCTACTTTTTTCTTTTTCTTTCTTTCTTACTTTTTTTTTTTTTTTTTTTTTTAAATAGAGACAGGGTTTCGCCATGTTGCCCAGACTGGTCTCAAACTCCTGGGCTCAAGTGATCCACTTTGGCCTCCCAAAGTGCTGGGATTAACAGGTGTGAGTCACTGTGCCACCTGGCCCCAGCTAGTTTTTCATTCAAATCTTAAAACCAAAAACACCTCAAACCATTGCTATCTTATAAATACTCATCATCCCAGCTATCCACATTCAGATAATTCCTCACTCTCTCCTCTTCTCCCCCACAGCCCCAAACAATCTTGTTTAATAATGTTAAATTAGTTTCCCATGGCTGTTGTAACCAAGTATCACAAACGGAGTAATCAAGAAACAGGTAGCTTAAAACCTTAGAGACGTATTCTCTCTTGGCTCTGGAGGCTAGAGGTCTGAAATCAAGGTGCCAGCCCTGTTCCCTCTGAAGCCTCTAGGGAAGAACCCTTCCCGTCTCCTTCCTGTTTCTGGAGGTTGCTGGCAACCCTCAGCATTCCTTGGCTGGTGGACGCATCACTCTCTGTCGCTGTTTTCAGCCTTCCTATTCCCTCCTCTGTGGATATATGTCTTTGTTTTCTTGTCTTAAAAGAACACCAGTTACAGGTCTTTAGGGCCTACTTTATCCAGTATAACCTCATCTTAATTTATTATATCTGGAAAGGCCTTATTTTCTTCTTTCTTTTTTCGGAGAGGGAGTCTCGCTCTGTTGCCAAGGCTGGAGTGCAGTGGCACGATCTCGGCTCACTGCAACCTCTGCTTCCCGGGTTCAAGTGATTCTCCTGCCTTGTCCTCCCAAGTAGCTGGGATTACAGGTGCGCACCACCACACCCGGCTATTTTTTTGTATTTTTTAGTAGAAACAGGGCTTCACTATCTTGGCCAGGCTGGTCTTGAACTCGTGACCTCAGGTGATCCATCTGCCTCAGCCTCCCAAAGTGCTGGAATTACAGGCATGAGCCACCATGCATGGCCCCTATTTTCAAATAAGGTCACATTTATAGGTTCTAGATATGAATGCTGGGGACACTATTCAACCCAGAACAGATGTCAAACACCCAGTTACGCTCTTGGTCAGCCACACCCAGACCCGTATCTTAGGCTGTTTTGTGCTGCTATCACAGAATATCTGAGACTGGATAATTTATAATAAACAGAAATTTGCAGTTCATGGAGGCTGAGAAGTCCAAGATCATGAGGCTGGCATCTGGTGAGGGCCTTCCTGCCGCATTATCCAATGGCAGAAGGGCAAAGAGAGCACAAGAGAGAGCAAGAGACTGAACTTGAAACCTCAAGCCCTTTTCTAATTGCCATTAATCCATGAGGAGCCCTCCTGACCTAAACGCCTCTCATTAGGCCCCACCCCACAATGCGACTGCATTGGGGATTAAGTTTCCAGTGTATGGTTTTTGGGGCACACATGCAAACCACAGCAACCTTCTTTGGCTTCTTCCCGAACCACCTGTACTGAGGCTTCAAGCTCTGAATCACTCTGACTGGGTCACAAACTCCCTGATTCTTTGTCTGCAGCCTACCGAGTTCTCGTATCAGACCTTCACTTCTGTCATCTTTCTTCATGGTGTAGACACCTGAAGACAAACGGCTGACCTTTTTTTGGTTTTGTTTTGACTACTATCTTGTTTTATTATTTTGACCTTACAGAAAAGTTGCAAAAGTTAATACAAAAATTCCCATATACCTATCACAGAGGTTTCCCATATGTTAACATTTTAACAATGTTTGGTTTTTCATTTTCTGTCTTTGCATGTGTGTATATATATTTTTTCTTTTTTTGAACTGTTTGAGTGTAAATTGCAGATCTATTTCACCTTTACTCAGTGTGTTTTTCCTAAAAGCAAGGACATATTTCTATAAATTCATAATACAATGACCATAATCAGGAAATTAACATTTATACATTATCACAGTATCATCTAATCCACAGACCTTACTCCAACGTGACCAGTTAGTTGATCTACTAACATCCTTTATATCTATAAGAAATGCTTTTTACTGATCTAGGATCCAATCCAGGGCATATGTTTCATTTAGATTTAGGACTTTTTTTAATTTTTGAGACAGGGTCTTGCTCTGTCACCCAGGCTGGAGTGAAGTGGTGTAAACATGGCTCACTGCAGCCTCCAACTCCCAGACACAAGTGATCCTCCCACCTCAGCCTCCCAAGTAGCTAGGACTACAGGTACATGCCACCAAACCTGGCTAATTTTAAATTTTTTTGTAGAGACATGGTCTCACCATGTTGCCCAGGCTGGTCTCCAACTCCTGGTCTCAAGCTATCCTCCTGCCTCAGCCTCCCAAAGTGTTGGGATTATAGGCATGAGCCACCATGCCTAGCCTAGTTCTGTCTTTTTATTCTCCTTTTATCTGGAACAGTTTTTCAGGCTTTCTTTGCCTTTCATGACATACTTTTTTTTTTTTCTTTTTGAGACAAGGTCTCGCTGTGTCATCTGGGCCGCAGTGCAGTGGTGTGATCATAGCTCACTGCAGCATCTTAGTCGTTTTCGTTGGCCTATCTGCTATACTATTGGCAACAGATGGGACTCTTCACCTCCCATGCTTTCTTCAGGCGACTCCCAGTAAGCTTCCTAGCTCTCCCTTGAAGCTACTATTGTCAAAGTTACCAGCAATTTCCACCTCCGTCTTTCCAGATCCACAGGTTAACTGTCGTTATCATCAGCTCTCAGCAACATTTGCTGCAGCTGGCCACTACATCCTTCTTGAAAGACTGTCTTCCGTCTTCCCTTGGCTTCTCAGACACCATCGTCTCCAGGTTCTCCTCCTGTGTTATTATTTCCTTCTCAGCCTTTTGGATGGTTGCCTTCCTATTATCCACCTCTAAATTCAGCAGCTCTCAAGAGCTTAGTCCTGGATACGCTTGTCTTCTCTGTAAACACTCTCTCATGTAATCCTAATTAGATGACCACACCTAATTCTATGTATTTAGATACAATGTATATAATCTGATGAACTGTGTTTCTCTAATTACATTTCCAGCCCCGATCTCTCTTTTGGATTCCAACTGCCTAAATGGTGTGTCTAGTTGGATTTTCCAAAGGATATTTCCAATTTAACATGGCTACAATACAACTCTTGATTTTCTAACTATTTATCTCCCAGTGTTCCCAATCTCAGTTAAGGCATCAACATTTATTGGCCACTCAATTTTCAACCTTATAAGTCGTTCTCGATTACTGCCTTGTCACTACGAGCAACTTACACTCTGTCCCATCCCATATCTTATTCATTTGCAAGTTCTGTGACTTCACCTCCAAAATATATCTGGTGTCCATACACTTCTCCCCATTTAAGCTACTTCTAGTTTAGTCAAGATGGGCCATCATTTCTTATTTAGAGCATATTGGCACAGACTCCTTGTCTCTTGCCCTCTCCCCAAACAAAATAAGCACCCTAGAGCAGCCAGAGTTATTCTGAAAGAAAAAACTGTTACTCCCTTAAAACCTCCAACTAGTGTAAGTTGCACTTTTTTCTTTTTTTTTTTAATTCCTACACTAAGTCAATGATCCTATTAAGTCGCACTTTCAATAATAATTCCAATACCATAGCCTTCAAAGCCTTATGTGGTCTGTCCCAGATCTCTTTCCCCAAGTTTTCTTGTATCACTGTATCCTTGTCTCACTCCACGCTTTCTTGTATCACTCTGTCCTGTGTTCCAACAACTCTGGCCTTCTTACTGTTTCTCAGTGTGTTAGACTGAAAGCTCAGTCAAGGCATGGATTTTTGTATTGTGTTTTTCCTTTTGTCTACAGTGTTAATTGACAAATCCCAGAGCATGGAAGACAGTGCCTGGCATTTGGGAGGCATTCAATGAATAATCTATTCAATTGAAGAATGAATATGTGCATGCCATACTAATTTTTTTTGTTTTTCACCTCATGGTCTTTACTTTTGCCATTCTCTTAGACTGGAATGTTCTCCAAGATCTTAACATGGCTGGCTTTTTTTTCCCCCCCCCATAACTCAAGGCTCAGCTCAAACGTTGGTATCTTAGAGAAAACTTCTTTGGCACCCTATTTAAACTGCCAGCATTCTCTGTTTGCGTTTTCCTGGTTTACTTTCTTTATAGCACTTATCACCTGGAGTTAATTTTCCTCTTGTTACCTACACTAGAATAAAGCTGCATGAGAGCAGGGCCTTTTTGGGTTGCTGTTGTTCCCTATTCTATCTTTATTGTTTAGAACAGTGAGTGGCACACGGTACGTATTCAATAAATACTTCTTGTACACCCCAATGAGTGAATTTTACAGTGTAAATTTTAAAAGTCATTTAAAAATCCACATAAAAAGCAAATTCCTGATGTTCACTACAGATCCTCTGTATAAAAACTCTGTGGGGAGGAATCTCCTTGCACATATTTATGTACTTAGAAGTTTTAGAACATTTCTCTAAAGCCATGAGAGTAAGTCAGGCTCTCCAGTTTGAATAGCCCCATTCCTCATGGTGCGTTCTCTTTTGAGTTCTGTGGTGTTGTTTCTGGTCAGTGGACCTCAGCTGGGACCATCTCAGTTCATCAGCAAGGATGTAATGATGTTAAATCTAAAAGGGAGCAGTTCTCACCGAGGCCAGGGGTATGTGGAGTAGCAGCTTTTGCAAGGCCACAGAAGGACCTGTCCGACCTGTGGCATTGTTCATCTACTCACAACACTAAAAGGCAGCATTCAAGTGACTCTCTCAACCATTATGATCTTTCCGTAGGCAACTGACTTCCATGTCTATAAACCCAGAGAAGAGCTACTAGCGTCTCTCACTAGCTATGTTAAGGTTGGCCTCATCTAAGTCCAGTGCTACCTGTACAGTAGTTTAAGGAAGAAAAAGACACGGCCTAGTCTTTTTTGCTTGCAAAAAAGTGAAGTCGTGAAGTTGCTTACAAGGTAGTTAACTGTCTGAAGTTTCTTCTTGTTGTTTTGTCTTTTAAAGACAGACTTGCTTTGTCACCCAGGTTGTAGTGCAGTGGCACGATCACAGCTCACTGCAGCCTTGACTTCCTGGGCTCAAGCAACCCTCTTGCACAGCCTGCAGGTAACTGGAACCACAGGTGTGTACCGCCATGCCTGGCTAATTTTTTTTTTTTTTGTACAGACAGAGTCTCAGTATGTTGCCTAGGCTGGTCTCGAACTCCTGTGCTCAAGCGATCCACCCGCCTCGGCCTCCCAAAGTTCTGAGATTACAGGCATGAGCCACCGCACCCTGTCACGAAGTTTAAAAAAAAAAAAAGCTCTTTTCTTTCCCCGTTGTTTCCAGCTATTTAAATAAACAAAATGGTCGACTAGGCGCGGTGGCTTACATCTGTAATCCCAGCACTCTGGGAGGGCAAGGCAGGAGGATCACTTGAGGTTAGAGTTCAAGACCAGCCTGGCCAACATGGCGAAACCCTATCTGTACTAAAAATACAAAAATTAGCCGGGCGTGGTGGTGCATGCCTGTAATCCCAGCTACTAGGGAGGCTGAGGCAGGAGAATCGCTTGAACTTGGGAGGCGGAGGTTGCAGTGAACCCAGATCTCACCACTGCACTCCAGCCTGGGCGACAGAGCAAGACTCCGTATTAAAAAACAAACAAAACAAAACAGTAAAGAGAATACTATTGAGTTAATTTTAGTTTTTCCCGCTGTGGGTGTTTCCTATTCTCGTCTTTTGCTTAGCTGTCCTGCCTCCCTCTTTTTCTCAGTTAGGCAATAGTTTAGGATTTTTGTAGGTTATATTGTCAGTACTTCTCATTTAAGTTCCAGACAGTGTGCTAAGCAAAGCACTTTACTCGGTAAAGAGCTCACTTAATCTTCAAAATAACGTAGCAAGGTAGATATCAAGGAAGGGAAAATCGCTCCCTGAAGGTCCGAAGGTCCAAGGTCTCTCTGCCATCTAGCTGCCATGCGTATTGCCTGCCAGTGGGTAGCTGGAGCTGGGTATCTCTCCAAAGTTGGGCTCTTGGCTGCCCTTTGAGAAGGCAATTTTAAGGGACAGCAGGATGTGGAAGCCTGCGGTTAAGGAGTGAGCTGAGTCACTGGGTAACCAGTGTTGAATAATGCTTCTCAATGTTTGAAATGACAATCACTTCCTTTCCAGATTGGCAGAGGGGAAAAAAAGAGGCGCAGTGACAGCGCTGGCAAGGTGCGGTGGGTCAGGGTGATTGGCGGCGCTCGGCCGCTCCCTAGGGGTCCTGAGGGCGAGACCCCAGCAGGCGTTACCCGGCCGCACCGAGCCCGGGAGCCGGGCGGGAGTTCGGTTTTCGCCGGCGCTCCGCGGCCAGGCCGCTTCGGAGGCAACCTGCGGCGGGGCGGGCGGACGCGAGGGTCACCTCACCCCCGCGCGCCTCCCGGGACCCTGAGCCCTCGGCGTCCGAGAGACCCAGGCACCGCTGGACGCTTCCTCCCCGTGGGCAGGCGGGCCGCAGCGGGGGCTTGACCCCGAAGCGAAGAGTCGGGTTTTCTGATTGGCTGAGAGTAGAAACGCAGGCGGGCGCCGCCTGAGACCCGCTCTGCGATTGGGTTTTACATGAACAGCAGAGCACGAAATAAAGAGGCCTTCAGTCATTGGGCCATTGTGTGAATCTCCTTTTGGCTTCTCTGCAGACTGAATAAGCGTCTCGGGATCTTCGTCATGACTCCTAAATCTGGGCCTGTCAGTTCGCCCCAGCATTTCTCGTCTCTAGGCACGGCATGGGGCTTACAGAGTTTAACCAATCATATAACGTCGAGATCAGGTTGCCAGGCAGATTATGCTAATAAGACCCCGCCTTTTATGCTGCTCCCACTCTGCGGCGGGAAGAACCACCTGGAGGTGGCGGGGGGGTTTGATTTCTATCACCCCTAGGGAGAGAGGATCGGGGACCCGCTGATCTTCCAGCTCCCCTCACCCAACGTCGTGTAAGTACCTAAAGGATTAAGGGAACCAGATAAGCCAGGGTCCAGAGTACCCCATAGACTGGGAGGGTGTTTCGTCTTTGCTTAGTCCCACCCAAAATGGCGCCCAGCTCTTTCCGCGTCTCAGAGCCCGGCCGGGGCCAACCGACCGCGGACCCGGGTGGGGGGGGAATTGATGGTGGTGGTGGGGGGGAGAAATCCCGGCGGCACCGCCCGATGGTACAGTCCAGCCGGGGCTGGGACGAGGCACCTCACTCGGGGTGGGGGGTCAAACCATCTGCACCTTCCAAGGGGAAAGGGGCAAAGCCCCCTCCAGCA